>NC_053023.1:446263114-446294760 GCF_003073215.2 Triticum urartu
ATGAGAAGAGATTTCATGTCCTTGTCCTCGGTGTAGAATGTGTAGCCGTTGATATCGTACGCCTCATAGGTCATCAGGTTGTGCTCGGCGCCCTGTGACAAGGCGAATATGAGTTGTTCTTCCGCGGAAGAATCCTCATGTAAAGGGTACGACAGAAGCTTCTGCTTGAACCAACGCGTGAAACATGAGTTGTGCTCTTTGATTATATCTCCGTCCGTCCTCTGTTGGCCTCGGTCATTGTACGTCTTCTCAATAAAGGTTTTGTGCTCTACCACCCAAGGATCGACCACGTCTATGTGTTGTAGCGCGACTAGGTTTGCTCTTTCAAAGTCGGCGAGTCGACCCTCGAAGTCGACATGCATTTCGCGGCGACCCTCACGGTGACCCCATCCAGCGAGCCTGCCGAGGTGCCTGTTGACGGGCAGACCAACGGGGTTCTCGATGCCTAGATAATTCGTGCAGTAGGAGATGCACTCTTCGGTCAGAAAGCCCCTGGCTATGCTTCCCTCTGGACGTGACATGTTGCGAACGTATCCTTTGATGACACCATTCATCCTTTCGAACGGCATCATGCTGTGCAGGAACGTCGGCCCGAGTTGGATGATATCCTCCACGATATGGACCAGCAGATGCACCATAACGTCGAAGAATGCGGGCGGGAAGTACATCTCAAGCTCGCATAGTATCACCACGATCTCTTCCTGTAGCCTTCTGAGTTGCCTCACGCCAACGACTTCCGAGAGATGACATCGAAAAAGTTGCACGGACGTGCAGTCCATGATCCCACGGATTGCAACTGGAAGTATCTGCGTCATCAGCACGTGACAGTCGTGAGACTTCATCCCGCTGAACTTCTGCTTCGCTGGGTCTAGGTATCTGCTTATCTTCCCCGCGTAACCGTAAGGAAGTTTTACTCCTACGAGGCAGGTGAAAAACTGCTCGATCTCCTCCTGACTTAGAGTGAAGCACGCGGGAGGGTAGTCATTTCCGGTCTTCTTGGCCTTTTTGCCTTTGCGACGACTTTCCTGTGTCCTGCTTCGCCTCATCATCATCATCACCATTAGCGTGAAGCTCCTCCCTGATGCCCATTGATTTCAAGTTTGCCCTTGCTTTCGGCCCATCTTTGGTCCTCTCTGGCATGTTGAGCAGGGTACCAAGCAGACTCTCGCACACGTTCTTCGTGATATGCATGACATCAAGGCTGTGAGGCACACGGTGGATCTTCCAGTACGGAAGTCCCAGAAAATAGACCTCGTTTTCCATACCTTCAGTAGAGCTCTGGCGCCTTTCGCTTCTTTCCCGGCTCTGGCGCCTTTTGCTTCTTTTCCGGCAGTGGGCAATCTTTCCAATTTTTCAACAGCTCGTCTATTTCCTCGCCGCTCCTCGTACGCGGGCGTCCTCGGGGTTCGGTTTCACCATCGAACAGATCCTTGCGTTTTCTCCACGGGTCATCGTCGCGAAGCCACCTTCGATGTCCCATGAACACGGTTTTCGAAGACCCGGGATCTCTATCTAGCTGGCGATACGTTGTGTCATCCATGCACCTGACGCATCCAGAAAATCCGTGGACCACCTGCCCCGCGAGATATCCGTAACCGAGATAGTCGTGCACCGTCGTGAGCAGTGCGGCTCTCATAGGGAAATATTCTTTCTCTGCGGCGTCCCATGTATTGGCTGGCGTTTTCCACAGCGTGTCTAGCTCCTCTTTCAGCAGCCCCAGATACAGATTGATGTCGTTCCCTGGTTGTTTCGGCCCTTCAATTAGCATACTCATGTGAATGTACTTCCTCTTCATGCACAACCAGGGGGGAAGGTTGTACATCCACACAAACACAGGCCAGGTGCTATGTGTGCTTCTCTGGCTGCCAAACGGATTGACTCCATCGGTGCTCGCGCCCAGCACGATGTTCCTTGGATCGTTCCCAAATTCTGGGTCTTCGAAGTTCAACGCTTGCCACTGGCTCGCATCCTTAGGGTGACTCAGCATCTTGTCTTTTTTATTTATCTCTGGATCATTTCCGTCATCTTCTCGCTTCTTCTCCTCCCTATCCGCGTGCCAACGCAGGAGCTTTGCTACCTTAGGGTCGCGAAATACCGCTGCAGACGAGGAGTGATCGGAAAGTACCACACCACTTTTCGAGGAGCTTTCTTCCTCTTCTTGTATCGAGTGACGCCGCACACCGGACATATGGTAGACTCCGCGTGCTCGTCCCGATAAATGATGCAATTGTTCATGCACACATGGTATTTCACGTGCGGTAAATCCAGAGGACACACGATTTTCTTCGCCTCCTCGAAACTGGTCGGGCACTTGTTCCCCTTGGGAAGACGTTCGTGCCAGAATGACATGTTCTCGTCGAAGCATGCGTCGGTCATTTTGTGTTTTACCTTCATCTCCAGAGCCATGAGCGTTACTTTCAGGCGGGTATCCTCGGGCCTGCATCCTTCATACAATGGAGTAACCGCGTCTATCTCCAGTTGATCCAGCTTGGCTTTCTCTCGGGCGGCAGCTCTTGCGTTATCCGTCTGCTTGAGAAGCAGCTCTTGAATATGAGGGTCCTGCACCCAGCCTCCATCGTCGTCTGCTCCGGCATCTTCATCTTCATGATCATGCCCTTCGTCTTGATCTTCCTCATCATCATGTACGGCATCTTCTACATGATGACTGTGTACAGCATCACCGTCGTGATCATGTCCTGGAGATTCTTCGTCTTCTCGCCCGCCCTCCGCCGCGGTGGTTGTCTTGCTGCCCTTCCTCATTTCTTGCCCGGCCCCCATGGACGACTTCATAGTCATCTTCATCACCTTGCCACCGATAGCCATCCATGAAACCACGCAAGAGCAGGTGGTCCCGCACCTGCCCGGAATCCGGGTCCGCAATAAGGCTCTTCAGCTTGCATCTTCGACACGGACATCTTATCTCCGTCTCGTTCTTTTGAAGCATCTCGGCCTTCGCGGAGCTCAAAAACCTATTCACGATGCCTTCGGTCATCGTGCGGACCATGGTCGCCTGCGGGGTAGAGCAAAACGATATTTTAGAACCAAGAAAAAATTTGGCATGACTTTCCCTAAAAATAGGACCAAAAAGAATGCATAGTGCCAAAATTCTCGCCGAAACGGAAATGAATCAACATTCCGGCAAAATATTGGCAACTATCGCATTTCAAATACCGGTACCTGCAAACACAAACATATATGCAACACCACAAACATATGCAACACCACAAACATACATAGATCTAGCTAGGCCACAAAAAGTGCATGTGCACGTTGTTGGAGCGAGCTAGGGAGAAAAAAAGTAGATCTACAACATAAAGATAGCTTTCCCCTTACTTACCTATCAAAAAAGGTAATTTAACCACTTAATTTTGATGAATCTATGGTGCAAATGAGGTGAGGAGGAGGAGGCAGCCGACACAAGCTTGGAGGAGGAGGTGGAGAGAATGAAGTGGGGAAAGTGAGTGTGTAGGTGTGGCTGTCCAAAATATCTAGCTGGTCCCAGGTTACTAATGGCGCACCACCCACAAATGCGCCATTAGTAACCCTGGTTACTAATGGCGCACCAGCTTGAGGTGCGCCATTAGTAGTTTTGCAAAAAAAAATAGTAGTGGCGCACTGTGTTGGAGGTGCGCCATTAGTTTTGGAAAAAAAAAAATTGTTACTAATGGCGCACCTGGGTCTGGTGCGCCATTAGTGTCTACCACACTAATGGCGCACCAACTCATGGTGCGCCATTACTATATAGTAGTGGCGCACCACATGTCTGGTGCGCATTAGTGGCCATTCATTCTGATGTTTCTAGTAGTGTAGGGTGTAATCTCCTACTGGATTGATACCTTGGTTCTCAAAAACTGAGGGAAATACTTACGCTACTTTACTGCATCACCCTTTCCTCTTCAAGGGAAAACCAATGCAGTGCTCAAGAGGTAGCAGAAACCAAGTTGTCGTTTCTTAAAGTTTGGGGCTGCGATGCTTATGTGAAAAAGCTTCAACCTGATAAGCTCGAACCCAAATCGGAGAAATGTGTCTTCATAGGATACCCAAAGGAGACTGTTGGGTACACCTTCTATCACAGATTCCGAAGGCAAGATATTTGTTGCTAAGAATGGATCCTTTCTAGAGAAGGAGTATTTCTTGAAAGAAGTGAGTGGGAGGAAAGTAGAACTTGATGAGGTAATTGTACCTTCTCCCTTATTGGAAAGTAGTTCATCACAGAAATCAGTTCCAGTGATTCCTACACCAATTAGTGAGGAAGCTAATGATGATGATCATGAAACTTCTAATCAACCAAAGTAAGATCCGCACCAGAGTGGTACGTAATCTATTCTGGAGGTCATGTTACTTGACCATGACGAACCTACGAACTATGAGGAAGCGATGATGAGCCCAGATTCTGCAAAATGGCTTGAGGCCATGAAATCTGAGATGGGATCCATGTATGAGAACAAAGTATGGACTTTGGTTGACTTGCCCGATGATCGGCAAGCCATAGAGAATAAATGGATCTTCAAGAAGAAGACTGACGCTGACGGTAATGTTACTGTCTACAAAGCTCGACTTGTTGCGAAAGGTTTTCGACAAGTTCAAGGAGTTGACTACGATGAGACCTTCTCACCCGTAGCGATGCTTAAGTCCGTCCGAATCATGTTAGCAATTGCCGCATTTTATGATTATGAAATTTGGCAAATGGATGTCAAAACTGCATTCCTTAATGGATATCTTAAAGAAGAGTTGTATATGATGCAACCAGAAGGTTTTGTCGATCCAAAAGGTGCTAACAAAGTGTGCAAGCTCCAGCGATCCATTTATGGATTGGTGCAAGCCTCTCGGAGTTGGAATATATGCTTTGATAGTGTGATCAAAGCATATGGTTTTATACAGACTTTTGGAGAAGCCTGTATTTACAAGAAAGTGAGTGGGAGCTCTGTAGCATTTCTGATATTATATGTGGATGACATATTGTTGATCGGAAATGATACTGAATTTCTGAATAGCATAAAAGGATACTTGAATAAGAATTTTTCAATGAAAGACCTCGGTGAAGCTGCTTATATATTGGGCATCAAGATCTATAGAGATAGATCAAGATGCTTAATTGGACTTTCACAAAGCACATACCTTGATAAAGTTTTGAAGAAGTTCAAAATGGATCAAGCAAAGAAAGGTTCTTGCCTGTGTTACAAGGTGTGAAGTTGAGTCAGACTCAATGCCCGACCACTGCAGAAGATAGAGAGAAAATGAAGTCATTCCCTATGCCTCAGCCATAGGTTCTATCATGTATGCAATGCTGTGTACCAGACCTGATGTGTGCCTTGCTATTAGTTTAGCAGGGAGGTACCAAAGTAATCCAGGAGTGGATCACTGGACAGCGGTCAAGAACATCCTGAAATACCTGAAAAGGACTAAGGATATGGTTTTCGTTTATGGAGGTGACAAAGAGCTTGTCGTAAATGGTTACGTCGATGCAAGCTTTGACACTGATCCGGATGACTCTAAGTCACAAACCGATACGTATTTTTATTGAATGGTGGAGCTGTCAGTTGGTGCAGTTCTAAGCAGAGCGTCGTGGCAGGATCTACGTGTGAAGCGGAATACATAGCTGCTTCGGAAGCAGCAAATGAAGGAGTTCATATCCGATCTAGGTGTAATACCTAGTGCATCGGGTCCAATGAAAATCTTTTGTGACAATACTAGTGCAATTGCCTTGGCAAAGGAATCCAGATTTCACAAGAGAACCAAGCACATCAAGAGACGCTTCAATTCCATCCGTGATCAAGTCAAGGAGGGAGACATAGAGATTTGCAAGATACATACAGATCTGAATGTTGCAGACCCGTTGACTAAGCCTCTCTCACGAGCAAAACATGATCAGCACCAAGACTCCATGGGTGTTAGAATCATTACTATGTAATCTAGATTATTGACTCTAGTGCAAGTGGGAGACTGAAGGAAATATGCCCTAGAGGCAATAATAAAGTTGTTATTTATATTTCCTTATATCATGATAAATGTTTATTATTCATGCTAGAATTGTATTAACCGGAAACTTAGTACATGTGTGAATACATAGACAAACAGAGTGTCCCTAGTATGCCTCTACTTGACTAGCTCGTTAATCAAAGATGGTTAAGTTTCCTAGCCATGGACATGTGTTGTCATTTGATGAACGGGATCACATCATTAGAGAATGATGTGATGGACTAGACCCATCCGTTAGCTTAGCACTATGATCGTTTAGTTTATTGCTATTGCTTTCTTCATGACTTATACATGTTCCTATGACTATGAGATTATGCAACTCCCGAATACCGAGGAACACCTTGTGTGCTATCAAACATCACAACATAACTGGGTGATTATAAATATGCTCTACATGTGTCTGATACGTCCATTTTGCATCATGATTTTATATCGATATTTATTGCATTATGGGCTGTTATTGCACATTATGTCACAATAATTATCACTTTTCTCTCTTATTTACAAGGTTTACATGAAGAGGGGGAATGCCAGCAGCTGGAATTCTAGGCTGGAAAAGGAGCAAATATTAGAGACCTATTCTGCACATCTCCAAAAGTCCTGAAACTCCACGGGAATTATTTTCATAATATATACAAAATATTGGGCGAAAGAAGTACCAGAGGGGGTGAGGGAGTCCTGGACTAAGGGGTCCTCGGCCACCCGGCCTGTTAGCCATGGGCCGGACTGATGGGCTGCAAAGATACGAAGACTGAAGACTGCACCCATGTCCGGATGGGACTCTCCTTGGCGTGGAAGGCAAGCTTGGCGACCAGATATATAGATTCCTTTCTTTGTAACCGACCTTGTGTAACCCTCGATCCTCCCGGTGTCTATATAAACTGAAGGACTTAGTCCGAAGGACATACACATTATCATAGCCATACAAGCTAGACCTCTAGGGTTTAGCCATTATGATCTCATGGTAGATCAACTCTTTTAATACTCATATTCATCAAGATCAATCAAGTAGGACGTAGGGTATTACCTCCATAGAGAGGGCCCGAACCTGGGTAAAACATTGTGTCCCCTGTCTCCTGTTACCATCGACCTTAGACGCATAGTTCGGGACCCCCTACCTGAGATCCACCGGTTTTGACCCCGACATTGGTGCTTTCATTGATTGTTCCACTATGTCATCTTCAAGAGGTTCGATGGCTCCTTCAACCATCTACGACGATGCTGCCAAAGGGGGAGTTTTCCTCCCCAGATAGATCGTCGTGTTCAGCGGCTTCGCTCTGCGGGCCAACTCGCTTGGCCATCTAGAGCAGATCGAAAGCTACACCCCTGGCCATCAGGTCAGATTTGGGAGCTTGAACTACATTGCGGACATCCATGGAGACTTGATCTTCGCTGGATTTGCAACCGCGGCTACCACTCCGGGTCACCCCGAGGGACATGACCTAAATCTGTCATCAGACTGCATCCAAGAGACAGCTCCCATAACCGCTCTATCCTTAGATCCAGAGCAGACTGCACCATCCAAGGATGGGAGGATCGACCCCACGAAGGAGGCCACAAATTCCACGACGTTGGAGCCGCCCATAGACTTCATCTCACACGATACCCGTGCCACCGGAACTCCGAACTCGTTTCTGGCCGTAAGTTTCGAACCATGTGAGCCCGCGGACGCCAAACTTGATCGTTTATCAATCTTCGAATTCAGCGCTGCAGACATCTTCCAGCACTCGCCTTTGGGCGACATGCTAAAATCATTAAAGAACCTGTCCTTGGCGGAGGACTCACAACCGAACTATATCCGGTTCGAACTACGGGCTGACGATGGAGAATTTTGCTCCCCACCCGCCACCCACTCCATAGCCACTGTCGAGGAATTAACCGACATGCTGGATTATGGCTTCGAAGACTTCGACGGTATAGATGATGATGCTGAAGAAGAGCAGGGCCGAAACCCGCCACTCACCGGATGTGGGACGGTCACTTCTTCATATGACGTATACATGGTGGATACACCTAAAGAAACTAACGATGATGACAAAGAAGATCCAATTGAGGATAAGCCTCCGGAGACACAGCCCAGACGCCGGCGTCAGCGGTGCCGCTCTAAGTCACGTTGTGCAAAAGACAGTAATACCGGCACGAGAGAAAACAACACGCCGGACGATGCCGAAGACAATGAAGCCCCTGTTGGGGCAACATCTGAACTGGATGAACTGGAAGACGGGCACGATAGCCCGCATGAACAGGCCATACACGAAGACTCGGAAGACAGTAATTATCTTACGCTCTCCGAGGACGAGGAGAGCCTCGGCGACGAGGATTTCATCGTGCCTGAGGAACCTCTTGAGCAGGAGCGCTTTAAACGTCGGCTATTAGGCACTGCAAGGAGCCTGAAAAAGAAACAGCAGCAGCTTCAAGCTCACCAAGACCTGCTCAACGATAGATGGACAGATATCCTAGTGGCCGAAGAATACGGCCCCAGGCGCACAACCAAGGGTTACCCGCTACGCAGATTGCTACCTCAGTTTGATAAGGAAGCGCCAGAGCATGTACCATGCGGTTGGGACAATGCGGCTAACCGACCACCATGCAGTCGGGATAAAGCGGCAGCTCAAGCCAAACAGCAGCCCGCCTCACCCCAAAGAAAAAACAGAGACAAAACATCTCGGGGTCATATATACGACCCTTGGCAGAACCTGGACGCTAGAGCATGACACAACAGGTCAATCTATGGATCGCGAGGACGTGCCACGACACGCGACGTCGGCTACCTATTCGGACGGAACAAGTCTAGTTATGCCCAGGCCAAAAACTGCAGACGGACTCCATCTGAGCTACGTCTCGACATGGCCCAATATAGAGGCACCGCACACCCACTCTGCTTCACTGACGAAGTAATGAAGCACGAATTCCTAAAGGGGTTTAGACCCGTGAATATCGAATCATATGATGGAACAACCGATCCCGCGGTATGGATCGAGGATTTTATTCTCCATATTCACATGGATCGCGGAGACGACCTTCATGCCATCAAATACCTCCCACCAAAACTCAAAGGACCAGCAAGGTACTGGTTAAACAGTCTGCCTGAATACTTTATCGGCGGCTGGGAGGATCTGGAAGATGCTTTCCACGACAACTTCCAAGGTACATATGTCCGGCCACCAGACGCCGATGACTTAAGTCACATCATCCAACAGCCCAGAGAGTCAGCCAGAAAGCTCTGGACTAGGTTCTTAGTTAAAAAGAACCAAATCATAGACTGTCCAGACGCGGAAGCCCTAGCGGCCTTTAAACATAGTGTCTGGGACGAGTGGCTCGCCCGCCACCTCGGTCAGGAAAAACCAAAATCCATGTCAGCCCTTACCGCTCTGATGACCCGCTTTTGCATGGGAGAAGACAGCTGGCTCGCTTGTAGAAGCAACAGTGCCAGCGACCCGGGCACTTCCGAAGTTCGAGACGGCAATGGGAAACCACCACGCAATAACCAGAAACGTGACAATAGTAATGAGGGAGCGCACGACACATCGGTCAACGCAAGATTCAGCGTCCCCAAACCCGGTCAACAGAAGAAGCCATTCAAGGCAAACAAAGACGGACTATCCAATTTGGATAAGATATTGGATAGGCCCTGCCAGATTCATGGCCACCCCAATAAACCAGCTAACCACACCAACAGAAGTTGTTGGGCCTTCAAACAGGTCAGCAAGCTAAACACCGAATACAAGGGGAAGAAGCCGCACGGCGACGGCGACGACGATGAAACTCGCCAACAAAACACCGGGGATCAGAAGCAGTTTCCCCCTCGAGTAAAGATAGTGAACATGGTACACATGGCACCGTCCCCTATAGGGGAACACTTGGAGCGCTCTCTCTGTGCAGAGGATCACACTACGACTATCTCAGCCGAACTACATAGTGGGGGCATTACACCGCATACCACGTCGGCCATTAAGCCACCGGTCTCCATTCAACATGACCGTTCAAATCCCATACAGGATTAGCAGTTCGGCTTGCGCCGTCCGCCGCATATACCAGGAAAATCTGTATCGTGCATACACAACTACGCACTTAAAATACCCTGGGCACCGGAGGAAGCACAACACAGACGGACCTGAAAGTACTCCCATAACTTTCCTTTTTTAACTATTTTTTCTTCTTTTTTTCTTGTTTCCCTCCACAGGTGGCTCAATGGCTGTCCTCGGACTCTACCAGACTTCGGGTTCGTACACTCATCTAAGGGCTATTTCCGTCAAGGAGTCCCTTCACCGAGGACAGGCGGCGCAGACGTGCGACAAGAGGTCCAAAATAACTTTTTGTAGACCGCACTCTGTATTTCGAGCCTGTATAGTGCCTTTTTCCTCCGCCTTCGACCCCTAGCATATCAAATAGCCAGGGTTGCGCCTTTGTTATCTATATACACAATTAGCACACCATTCAGATCCCAGTAAAAATAATCCATTCTTTTATAAAAGGAACGAGTTTTACCCCCACGGTTGTCTCAAATGTACACCTCGGCATAACTTGCCAAGGGCTCGGTATGGGAACAAAGGAGTTGCCGACAAGTCCGAACAGCTCTATAGCGTACTTCGGCATCGCGAGTTTGGCCTTATATGCATCAGCTCTGAATCATGTCTTGGGTCAATAGTTGGGTTGCCCGGCTCCTGCGCTTTCTATCCTACGTTCCGCTCTATCGGCTAGGGTAGTAAAGGGAGAACTACTGTGATTGTGCTTCTGGTTCACCTGGTTAAGCACCTTAGTAGAGAAAGCGAAAACTGACTGTCGTGATGCGCGAGAGCTGGTCAACCACTCGATGCCTTATGGGAATCTTTCGCGATTCCCTCCGTGTCACACGAAGGACCTATTTCCGGTCAAATATGTAAACGCATCACATGAATAAGCCGCATACATACCAGGGGCTATGTCGCAGACCCACCATAAAACTCCTATGGCTAAGTGAAAGTGTTAACGCCCTATAGTCTGGTTGCCTGGTTAGCCGCATTGACACCTCCTTCACGGACCAAGACGTTGGGTCAAGAGTGATCAGATGCTTTTTCGAACACCCCCGTACTTCCTACGAGGGGGCTGAAGCCGACGACTGGAAAACTTTCAGATCATATACAAACGGCCACATAGGAGGAACAAAAGCCTTTGGGCAAAATCAGAATATAGACTGACTATAACAATTGTCTTCTACAATCCATAAAGAGTTCACTCGAATATTATGCCTTTCGAACATTGACCACTATCAAGCAGGCAGCCTCTAAGACGTCCTCAAAGTAATGCTCTGGTGCATGATGGTCCTTGCCCTTAGGTGGACCTTGCGCTGCAACATCGATGGCCTTCATCTTCCCCCAGTATGTCTTGACTCGGGTAAAGGCCATCCGTGCACCTTCAATGCACGCCGACCGCTTCACGGCATCGATGCGGGGCACCGCATCAGCAAGCCGCCGCACCAAGCCGAAATAGCTATTCGGAATCGGCTCAGTCGGCCACAGCTGAAGTACAATGTTCTTCATGGCAGCGTCAGACATCTTGTGAAGCTCGACCCATTGGGACATCGAGTCATTCAACAACAGAGGGCGTTTTGCTACGCCGAACTATGACCATAAAAGCTTCTCCGTCGCATATCCCTCTTGCGCCTGATAAAACTGCGCCGCATCGGATGAACTCTTCGGCAGGTCCAAAAACATGTCTGGAGAACTCCATACTTGGTTAAGCTGAGCATAATTCGGATCGCCGAACTTAGCATGTAATAAAAAGGGCTTACCAGCCGCAATCTCCCCAGCTTGCCGGATCACCTCACGGGCCGCTCTAGATTTGGACCGCGCTTCTTTCGCCTCTCGCAAGGCCTTGTCAAGCTTAGCCCCTTTAGCTTTATTCTCCTCCTCTAGGAATTCACAGCGGCAAGTAGCATTCTTCAGTTCGAGCGCCATCGAGGATATTTTCTCCTTATCTTGGTGCCGAGCAACTTGTTCGGCCTTTAACTCGGTCAATGCGTTTTTGGCAGCCGCATTACTAAATCGGGCCTGCTCCTTGGCCTGGGCCAGCTCCGCCCGAAGAATCTCGATGATGGCGGCACCATCTGCAGCCATGCATAATCCAGTATGCAATTTTCAGCATCATTCTTATATTACAAACACGTATATGTAAAGGATTGCTCTGAATACGTACCTTGCGACTCGTCAAGACTCCTATTGATAAGCGTGAAATCTGTATCTGCCTCAACAATCTTGCATTGCAAATCCGCAATCTCTACAGTCCGGACAATTTTTGGGGAGGTCACAGCCTGTGTTCCAAATAATCATATTACTTCCTGGGCATATCTTTTGATCCTCTGATCGCCTCCCTCGGGAAGCCAATCAGAGTCTCAGGGGCTACTATCTATACACAGGTGTATTCTTGAATAAAACACAATCGAACATATTACGGTACAAACCTCGAAGCCTCTTAGCAGGCCCACGAAGGCCTCATTCAATCCTCTCTTCGTGGCCAGGACCTTTTCGATCACCGCGCCCATCAAGGTACGATGTTCCTCTGAGAGAGACGCCTATCATAGCATGTTCGTCAATATATCCGGCGCCTCTGGGTCTCCAGAGGCTACTGTAGGAGTACGGCCTTCCTTTGAAGGGATCCGTTTAATCATATCCGACTGTAGACCGGAATGTTCGGGGCCTTTATTGTTGGTCCCCGAACCCTGGGCCACCGAAGTATCACCTTCGGGATGTGTCTTCATCATCCCTCGCATCACTTGTTGATCGGGAGAGACCCTCCGCGACGACACCTCGAAGTTGTCCACCCTGTTGGGCGAAGAGATTGGTGGAGACGTCTCACTTTCCATCATCTCCGGGGGAAGATCCCCCGAGGAAGAGGATTGTTGAAGAAGACTGCGCGCCGAACTACAAAAAGCATATATTCTAGACATTACAAGAAAGGGATGGGACGCGTTTAAAACACCCTTGTTCACTTACGATTTGGCCTGACGCTTGTCCTCGCCATGGGACTGCGCGATGACATTGTCCTCCAAGCCCGAGCCACCCGACGAAGGCATCTTGCCTCGCTTAGGAGCCTTTTCCTCCCAATCTTCGGAGGGGGCCCTTTTCTTCCCATGGGGGGAAGAGATGTTGACTTCCCCTTCATTTTTGTCTTCAGACGATGGAATCTTGATTCCTACGGACACAATTTTTGACACAATCTCTGCCTTGCCCTCCTTCACAGGCATCTGGTACGGTGCCGGGGCTAGCATCCTTGTTAATACAGGATCCGTTGAACCCTCGGGAAGAGGGGCCGGACACCTAATCAGCTCCGCTTTCTTTATCCAACCCCGGAAGGAGATAGTTTGCTTAGTAATGTATTACGGCATACTTAAAAAGGGGGGTGTTCAGAAGTCAAGTGCTTACCGGGGTACCCGGACGGTTACAGTCGAGGCCTGTGTCCTTAGTAGTGTCCGGCCAATGTTTTCGTTTTCTGAAAAACAACTGCCACATCCCTTTGTGCGTAATGCCGAAGAAGTGTTGGAGGGTTCGTGGTCCTTCTAGATTAAAATACCACATACGGAGAGGACTACGCTGGCATGGAAGGATTCGTCGAATCAGCATTACTTGAATCACGCTGACAAGATCATTGTCCCTCTTGAGGAGGGTTCAGATGCGGCTTTGTAGAGTCCGCACTTCATCAACTGATCCCCAATCCAGCCCCTTGTTGGCCCATGATGCAAGTTGTAACAGTGGGCCAGGGCAAAATGTGGGTTTAGCTACCCACTTGGTGTTGCGGGGTTCCATAACATAAAACCACTCTCGCTGCCATTGATTGGAAGTTTCGGCAAAAGAGCCTTTTGGCCAAGGAGTGTTGGTGAGCTGGCTGACTACAGCACCGCCGCACTCCACCTGTTCCCCGTCAACTACCTTTGGTTTCACACTGAAGGTCTTGATCCATAAGCCAAAGTGTGGGCGATTCGGAGGAAGGCTTCGCACATAATGATGAGTGCCGAGACATGGAAGAAAGACTCTGGGGCTAGATCGTGAATATCTAGTCCATAATAGAACATTAGCCCCCGAACAAAGGGGTGAAGAGCGAGCCCTAGCCCTTGAAGGAAGTGTGAGATGAACACGACCCTCTCCCCAGATCTGGATGTCGGGATAACTTGCCCTTGAGCAGGAAGCCTGTGGTGGATTTCCGCGGTCAGGTATCTGGCCGCTCGAAGCTTCGCAATATCCTCCTCTATAACGGAGGAAGCCACCCATCGGCCTTGAGGGTTGGGTCCGGAAATAATGGGGAAGCTCGGAGCAACAAAGTCGAAACCTTGGGTGCTAGAACTTGAGGTTGGAGAGGCTGAGGAGAAGTTTGGCGTCAAAAAGGACGACCCTTGGTTCCTTTATAAAGGCAGCGGGGATTAAACGCCTCCTCCGGAGCCTGAAAGCCTGCCTATTCCTAAGGAATCTTTCCAACGGAACGGTTGGGTTACCCACGCTCGTATTAATGAGAATCCCGCAATAAGGGGACATGATCTCTGTTTCGACAGAATGTGCCAATAGCAACCGCGCCTCAAAACGTGGAACGACGGGACAGGAAATGGTTTGAAAAACTGGGCGAGCGTGATGTCACGTTGTAAAAAGTTCTCAGCAGATTGGACTCCTGGAATATTATATTCTCTCTATGGTTGTGTGTTTGTGTTAAGGTCTGGACACGTTCAATACATCCGAAGACTATCTTGGAGTTCGGAAGTAGGAACCCGCCTTGCATTGCCGAAGACAGATCTACGGGCCGGATATGTTGTCATTGAAGCCAGGTTGAGGGGCTACTGAGGGAGTCCTGGACTAAGGGGTCCTCGGGCGTCCGGCCTCTTAGCCATGGGCCAGACTGATGGGATGTGAAGATACAAAGACCAAAGACTGCACCCGTGTCCGGATGAGACTCTCCTTGGCGTGGAAGGCAAGCTTGGCGACCAAATATGTAGATTCTTTTCTTTGTAACTAACCTTGTGTAACCCTAGATCCTCCCGGTGTCTATATAAACTGGAGGACTTAGTTCGGAGGGCATACCCATTAGCATAGCCATACAAGCTAGACCTCTAGGTTTAGCCATTACGATCTCGTCGTAGATCAACTCTTGTAATACTCATATTCATCAAGATCAATCAAGCAGGACGTAGGGTATGACCTCCGTAGAGAGGGCCCGAACCTGGGTAAAACATTGTGTCCCCTGTCCCCTGTCTCCTGTTACCATCGACCTTAGATGCACAGTTCGGGACCCCCTACCCAAGATTCGCCGGTTTTGACACCGACAGGGGGCCACCCATCGTCCACGATGGTGGGGGCGCGCCCCCTGCCTCGTGGGCCCGATGGTGGCCCTCCGATGCCCATATTTGGCTATATGGAGTCTTTCATCGAGGAAAAAATCATAAGCTAGCTCACGGGACGAAACTCCGCTGCCACGAGGTGGAACCTTGGTGGAACCAATATAGGGCTCCGACGGAGCTGTTCTGCCGGGGAAACTTCCCTCTGGGAGGGGGAAATCATCACCAACGATCCTCTCATCGGGAGGGGGTCAATCTACATCAACATCTTCACCAGCACCATCTCATCTCAAACCCTTGTTCATCTCTTGTATCCAATCTTTGTATCCAAAACTCAGATTGGTACCTGTGGGTTGCTAGTAGTGTTGATTACTCCTTGTAGTTGATGCTAGTTGGATTACTTGGTGGAAGATCATATGTTCAGATCCATTATTCATATTAATACCCCTCTGATTATGAACAATTAATATGCTTTGTGAGTAGTTACGTTTGTTCCCGAGGACATGGGAGAAGTCTTGCTACAAGTAGTCATGTGAATTTGGTATTCGTTCGATATTTTGATGAGATGTATGTTGTCATCCCTCTAGTGGTGTCATGTGAACGTCGACTACATGACACTTCACCATTTTTTGGGCCTAGAGGGAGGCATTGGTAAGTAATAAGTAGATGATGGGTTGCTAGAGTGACAGAAGCTTAAACCCTAGTTTGTGCGTTGCTTCTAAGTGGCTGATTTGGATCCATCTGTTTCATGCTATGGTTAGGTTTACCTTAATACTTCTGTTGTAGTTGTGTATGCTTGAAATAGGGGTTAATCATAAGTGGGATGTGTGTCCAAGTAAGGGTAGTACCCAAGCACTGGTCCATCCACATGTCAAATTATCAAAGTACCGAACGCGAATCATATGAACGTGATGAAAACTAGCTTGACGATAATTCCCATGTGTCCTCGGGAGCGCTTTCCTTTATATAAGAGTTTGTTCAGGATTGTCCTTTTCTACAAGAAGGATTGGTCCATATTTCTGCACCTTATTTACTTTTATTAACTTGTACCCATTACAAATTACCTATCACAAAACTATCTGTTACCGATAATTTCAAGTGCTTGCATAGAATACCTTGCTGAAAACCGCTTATCATTTCCTTCTGCTCCTCGTTGGGTTCGACACTCTTACTTATCGAAAAGGCTATGATAGATCCCCTACATTGTGGGTCATCAAGACTCTTTTCTGGCGCCATTGCGGGGAGTGAAGCGCCTTTGGTAGGTGGAATTTGGTAAGGAAAAATTTATATAGTGTGCTGAAATTTACTGTCACTTGTTACTATGGAACATAATCCTTTGAGGGGCTTGTTCGGGGTATCTTCACCCCGACCAGTAGAGACAAAGAGTTGCTCCTCAACCTACTGAACCTACTGAAAATGTTTACTTTGAAATTCCTTCGGGTATGATAGAGAAACTGCTAGCTAATCCTTTCACAGGTGATGGAACATTACATCCCGATTTGCACCTAATCTATGTGGATGAAGTTTGTGGATTATTTAAGCTTGCAGGTATGCCCGAGGATGTTATCAAGAAGAAGGTCTTCCCTTTATCTTTGAAGGGAGACATTGACATGGTTTAGGCTATGTGATGATATTGGATCATGGAACTACAACGATTGAAATTGGAATTTCATCAGAAGTTTTATCCTATGCATCTTGTTCATTTGATCGTAATTATATATATAATTTTTGGCCTCGCGAAGGAGAAAGCATCGCTCAAGCTTGGGGAGGCTTAAGTCAATGTTATATTCATGCCCCAATCATGAGCTCTCAAGAGAAATGATTATTCAAAAAATTTATGCTCGGCTTTCTCTCAGTAATCGCTCCATGCTCGATACTTCTTGTACTAGGATCTTTTATGATGAAGACTATTGAATTCAAATGGGATTTATTGGAAAGAATTAAGCAACTCTGAAGATTGGGACCTCGACGAAGGTAAGGAGTCAGGTATAACACCTAGTTTGATTGTGTTAAATCTTTTATGGATACCGATGCTTTCGTGAATTTAGCACTAAATATGGACTTGACTCTGAGATAGTAGCTTCTTTCTGTGAATCCTTTGCTACTCATGTTGATCTCCCTAAGGAGAAGTGGTTTAAATATAATCCTCCCATTGAAGTAAAAGTAGTTGCACCTATTAAAGTTGAAGAAAATACTATCACTTATAATGATCCTGTTGTTCCTACTGCTTATATTGAGAAACCACTTTCCCTGTTAGAATAAAGGATCATGCTAAAGCTTCAACTGTGGTTAACAAAAGTAATATTAAGACACCTAAACCCCCTGAGCAAATTAAAGTTGAACCTAGTGTTGCTATGGTTAAAGATCTCTTGGCCGATAATATTGATGGGCATGTTATTTACTTCTGCAATGAAGTCTGCTAGAATTGCTAGACCTGATACTAAAAATAAACATAGACCTGTTGTAGGCATGCCTGTTATTTCTGTTAAAATAGGAGATCATTGCTATCATGGCTTATGTGATATGGGTGCTAGTGCAAGTGCAATACCTCATTCCTTATACAAAGAAATTATGCATGATATTGCACCTGCTGAGATAGAAGAGATTGATGTTACAATTAAGCTTGCCAATAGAGATACTATTTCACCAGTTGGGATTGTTAGAGATGTTGAAGTCTTGTGTGGGAAAGTTAAATATCCTGCTGATTTTCTTGTTCTTGGTTCCCCACAAGATGACTTTTGTCCCATTATATTTGGTAGACCCTTCTTGAATACTGTTAATGCTAAGATAGACTGCAATAAGGATATTGTTTCTGTTGGTTTAGGGGATATGTCTCATGAGTTTAATTTTGCTAAATTTCGTAGACAACCCCATGATAAAGAATTGCCTAGTAAAGATGAAATTATTGGTCTTGCTTCTATTGCCGTGCCTCCTAGTGATCCTTTAGAACAATATTTGCTAGACCATGAAAATGATATGTTTATGAATGAAAGAAGGGAAATAGATGAAGTATTCTTTAAACAGGGACCTATTTTGAAAGCACAACTTGCCTGTTGAAATCTAGGGGATCCTCCTCCACCTAAGGGTGATCCTGTGTTTGAGCTTAAACCTTTACCTAATACTCTTAAATATGCTTATCTTGATGAGAAAGAGATATATCCTGTTATTATTAGTGCTAACCTTTCAGAGCATGAAGAAAAGAAATTATTGAAAACTCTGAAGAAGCACCGTGCTGCTATTGGATATACTCTTGATGATCTTAAGGGCATTAGTCCCACTCTATGCCAGCACAAAATAAACTAGAGAAAGACGCTAAACCAGTTGTTGATCACCAACGACGGTTAAATCCTAAGATGAAAGAAGTGGTAAGAAAAGAAATACTAAAGCTTCTGGAGGCAGGTATAATTTATCCCGTTGCTGATAGTCAGTGGGTAAGTCCTGTCCATTGTGTCCCTAAGAAGGGAGGTATTACTGTTGTTCCTAATGATAAAGATGAATTGATCCCACAAAGAATTGTTACAGGTTATAGAATGGTAATTGATTTCCGCAAATTAAATAAAGCTACTAAAAAGGATCATTACCCTTTACCTTTTATTGATCAAATGCTAGAAAGATTATCCAAACATACACATTTTTGCTTTCTAGATGGTTATTCTGGTTTCTCTCAAATACCTGTGTCAAAAGAGGATCAAGAAAAGACAACTTTTACTTGCCCTTTCGGTACCTTTGCTTATAGACGTATGCCTTTTGGTTTATGTCAATGCACCTGCTACTTTTCAAAGATGTATGACTGCTATATTCTCTGACTTTTGTGAAAAGATTGTTGAGGTATTCATGGATGATTTCTCTCTTTATGGGAACTTCTTTTGATGATTGCTTAAGCAACCTTGATCGAGTTTTGCAGAGATGTGAAGAAACTAATCTTGTCTTGAATTGGGAGAAGTGCCACTTTATGGTTAATGAAGGTATTGTCTTGGGGCATAAAATTTCTGAAAGAGGTATTGAAGTTGATAAAGCTAAAGTTGATGCTATTGAAAAGATGTCGTGTCCCAAGGACATTAAAGGTATAAGAAGTTTCCTTGGTCATGCCGGTTTTTATAGGAGGTTCATTAAGGACTTCTCTAAAATTTCTCGGCCTCTGACTAATCTCTTACAAAAAGATGTCCCTTTTTGTCTTTGATGATGACTGTGTAGAAGCATTTGAAATACTTAAGAAAGCTTTGGTTTCTGCACCTATTGTTCAGCCTCCTGATTGGAATTTACCATTTGAAATTATGTGTGATGCTAGTGATTATGCTGTAGGGGCTGTTCTAGGACAAAGAGTTGATAAGAAATTAAATGTTATCCAATATCTAGTAAGACTCTAGCACTACAAAAAAATACACTTCCGTGATGATACGTGTTTGTCACAGTAGGTCGCTTTTTTGTCATGCATGTACATCCATGACAAATTTATGACAGAATCAAGATAGTCATACCTGTGCTGTCGTAGAAGTGTTCCATGACATTACCAAAATTATCATCACGGAAGTGTCCACTTCCATGACGATAAATCCGTGCGTCACAGAAGTGCTTTCGTCAAGGGTGACCGACACGTGGCATCCACCGTAACGGAACGCCGTTAAGCTATCGGGTCGGGTTTTGGATCCGATAACCCGTTAACAGCCCCGACCAATGGGAAATTTCCACGTGTAAAATTCTTATTGGCCGGACGAAACACGTGTCAGCTCGTCAGTGGGTCAGATAGGCGCCTATGATATGTCGACACGTGCCACGGCCCACCACTGGCCCATTTAGCTTACAAAGCCGGCCCGTTTGACTTGGTCAAAAGTTAACGGGCTGGCCCATGAAAAGCCTGTTAACGGTCTCTTCGCAAATAGCCCATTTTACGGCCCGTTAACTCATAGGCCCGTTAGGCCCTAAAGGAAATCGGCCCAACAACGTCATGTGGGCCGTCGAATATAACACCAGCCCATTTCACTTTCGGCCCATGTATGGCCCACGATGTCTTTCGGCCCATATGAGGCCTTCGTATCTTTCGGCCCTTACAGGCCCACGGTGACTCTAGCCCATAATGAACAGTAATTTTCTTTATACCCGTTAACGGCCCGTGATTTACATGGGCGTTTCCAGCCCGTGTTAGCTTTCGGCCTATTGACGGCCCATACGTTCTTGGGCTCCTTTTCGGCCCTCGATTACTTCCGGCCCGTTACTGGCCTGTTCCCCTAATGGGCCAAATTTGGCCCATGGCAAGAGTCGGCCCGTTACTGGCCTGTTCCCCTAATGGGCCAAATTCGGCCCATGCAAGAGTCGGCCCGTTACTGGCCTGTTACCCTAACGGGCCAAATTTGGCCCATGGCAAGAGTCGGCCCGTTTCTGGCCTGTTAACCCGTTGCGCCATTTCCAGCCCGTCCTATATTCTGGCCCATTAACGACCCGTTATGCCTATGACAGAATTAAGCCTTTGCTGTCTTACGGCCTGTTAACGGCCTGTTACCGTGCTGGGCCGATACCAATTACGCCCGATTACGGCCCATGTAGACCCATTTATCCGATGGCCCAAGGCCCACCGATTACTGGCCCATATATCGACGGCCCATAGGAGACCCATGGATCCTACGGCCCGTATATGGCCCATGGTAGTTGCGGCCACTAGCAAACCAGGGAAAAAGAAGACTAGGAAATAAATAAGGCCAAAACTAATGCTAGGCTATTAAGGCGATTGCACAGATTACATCCACTCGGCATTAAAGATCGCCACCAGTGCAAATATAGGGAACACCCTACACTATACAAAAATGGTTTGCTGTTTTCTTCAGCCGGTGGCTGCACGTTAAGAATAAATTTTGTATCGCACCAAAACAAATTACAACTATATAACAAAAGGAAGGTTGGCATAAAACTTAACAGTCTAGTAGATAAATGCACCACCAGAAGTTCAAAAGCTCAGTTCATTTGACCTGACTGTTACGTTTTCATGCTGTATTGTCCGATGGAGCACCATAACCCTCGCCTTCATTTCCCCTAGGCTCCTAAACAACATAGCAAATGTCTGATAGTCTAGTTTCAAAACTATGCATATCTTGACGACATTGAGCAATGTTTCTCCTTGTTTCACAATGGGTCTCTGTTAGGGAATGGACTTGTGTCTGGAGCGCAGATACAACATTGCTTTGAGCTTGCATATCTTGATCATGAGGCAGTTTGGACGATATTGCCTTAACAACCAACCCAGTATTACGCAGGAACGTGCTTTTGGCACTGTTAGTGGACATGTACTGACCCACTGCAGCAAGAGCTGACATTGCGGTTATAGTTGCCTCGCCACCTTCAGAAGGTGGTGGTTCCACCATTTTTTCCATAGCTCGCTGAAAAGTTGAGGTTTTACATTAGTAGTACCAGAACAGAAGATATTAAGGAGGCAGCAAAACCAAACAAAATAGATTTGGTCTATATACAGAACTTATTCTGGTGAACCCATGTAAAATATTAGTTGTATTTTATTGCAAAGTACATAATAAAACCAGGTTCCAAGCATATGACCATGTACCATCGCTAATGTATTGTCTATTTCTTCACATTGTATTGAGGGGTAAGGATAAAGAGGCGAAGTTTATAATACGGTAAGCATAGTATGACATCATTCATATCACAAAACAACTGAGAACAGACAAACAGGAAATTGTAATGTTGTGTGGGCAAGTCCAGCATGGAACTAGATTATGAGTCAAGATCAAAGGAACATCACTCCTCTCTTTTAAACCTTCTAAGGTGCAATGATACGCTAAGACAATTGTGTATAAAGTTGAAAAGAGTAATAGACATTGGCTGCAAACCATGCAGTTCAAGGCACAAGTCAGAGTAAGTAGTAGTTAAAAGGCATGAGGATTAAGGACTTACAACATCGGCTTTGACTGGTGTAGTCATGCCCTTCTTCTTGCTGGTGTGACAGTCCTTGAAGATTTCCACAACATTTGGTTCAGGTACTTTTTGGTCCTTGCGGGCTTTCCTCTGCATTTCGAACAAGTCAATATAGATCTGATAATATGGTACAGCGAAAAGAGTGAAACACCAGCTAATTACAAGAGCCTCGTAGTGTGCAACATAGCTACGAGATCCTGTCGTCTGTTGGAATTTCACTTTCGTATGGTTGGCCTTGTTCTTTGAGCAATTCACCTACAAGAAGATAGCTTTTTGTGGCACATGCGTAAATAGGACTTTCAACATGTGATCTGATCACATATATATAATGTACCGAATACTTCGGATCAGACCAGTGTTTAACAAGGCCCCTCTAGTCTTCATCCGATATATTTTCCACTGGATATGTTTGGGAAAGTTCACTGTTAGCCTTGCCTTCAAAGTGAGTTTTCCTCAAGTTATACCGATACTATCGCAGAGCAGACTTGAAATCATGGGTGCAAGCTTGTCTGGTTGCATCATCTTGGCTATCCAACTTGAACCTCATCTGTTGAAAATTATGGGAGTCTCATTATCAGCAACCTAGAAAGTATGGGACAGAGCAAGACGATATTACTAGTTTCCATACATAACCATACTTACAGATAAATGGTCGAGGAAGGTGTTGAACTGGGTTTCGTCTTTGTCATTCCTGTACTGAATCCATGTTGGGAGGATACGTACATGACACCTAACGGCAAACCGCTGCCTTCTGATACTAACTTGGCTGACTCTGTAGCATCACGTGGCCTTTTTAAACCTGCCTCAAAACGGATCTCCATTCTTCCTCCTCTAGATTTAGTTAACCTATCGAGCATTATTCCCTGATGTTTGTTTCCTCTTGCGCCTAGGTGCTAGTCCAACAACAAACATAGGAAGTGTTAGTGTACATCAAACTGTGAGACTACATATAAAGAAGCATGCAACTGTAACTTGACTCCAGCAACTACCTTCTTGCTGTTGAAGCTCACAAGGTTCATCTGATATTGCCAACTCGTCTTGTGTCAAGAGTGCTTGGGAAGTAGTGTCAGGTGGCAAGGGAGCTTGGGAACGTGCTGCTAGCTCAGTTGACGCACGAGTAAGTCGTGCAGCTAGTAGTACTGTGGTAGGTGTTGAAAGAACTAGGGTTGTCTCTACTTGTTTGGTGGCAGCTATTTGTTTCTGTTTGGCTTTTTTTGCAACTCGTGTAGCATGGGATGCCGTGTTTGTAGAATTTTCCGCTGGACTTTGACCTTCTATTGCACCATCAGTACCAGCAGAATCTGCAGAATTCATCCACTTCTCATTCCCTGCCATTATGTGTTTCTTCCTCTTTCTTTGTGCCATGTTAAGTCAAGCCGACAAGAAAAATGAATAACAATTTAGTTCTTAAGAACAAATTGATGCGTGATACAGACGAACTGAACTTTGATGTTAGACAACCACATGATAGGAGGATGTAATATGTATGAAAAACAGGACAGAAGAGATAACCAGAACTATGATGTGTAAACTAAGAAGAAGACATTTCACCAAATTAGAAGCAATGCAATGGAAGGTAGACACCATATGAAAGATGCTACAAATATCGCTCTACCAAGTTAACAGTGTCTCATCATAAATGGCATTTAAACAGATGTGAAGCAGTACAAGAAATAAATCATATGCAAGATGCAAACAACATCACACTACCATGTTAGAGGTCTCTCGTAATTAGTGCCATTGCATATTCACAACATTGCATATTCACAGCTTATGATGTGTAAACTAAGGAGAAGGCATTTCAACAAATTAGAAGCAATGAAAGCTAGACACCATATGAAAGATGCAACGTATATCACTCTACCAAGTTAAAACTGTCTCGTCATAAGTGCCATTTCAACAAATTAGTAGTACAATCTAGAAAAGAATGTGAGATGTAACCTATATCACACTCTGAAGTCAAACGTGTCTTATGATAAGTGATTGTTGTAGGTTACACAACAGTAGTAATTTGATGTAAGAACATGGTGTGATAGACATATATTGTATGTTCTAGAAACAGGAACACATGTCTTATTCAAGTATAATGTGTAAAGTAAGCAGATGGAATTCAACAAAATTAGAAGCAATACAAGCTAGACATCACACATAACATGCAACCACATATAATAGTGCCAAGTTAGAGGGAGCACTGGTGATGCTGCACTAGAGGAGACGTGCTCATCATAAACATAGATTTGTTGAGTGTCTATGCATGTGTTGTCTTGGAAATCATCTTGGGGGTGTGGAGGAGTAGAAACTATAGAGGCCCTCCGTTCAGAAGGAGCACCTTTATCCGCTGCCTGGCTAACTTCCTTCCGCTTTATTGATTTTGAATTGTCAAGTAAAACCGACAAGAAAAAGCAATAAAATTCACTCTTCAGAACTCATTCATGCATGATACTGACAATCACTACTTTGATGTAAGGCAAACACATGATACCAGGATGGAATATGTATGCAAAACAGGACGACATGGCATGTTCATAACTGTTTGTGTAAACTAATTAGAAACCATTCCAGCAAATAAGAAGCAATGCAAGCTAGACACCACATGAAAGATGCAACCAATATGACTCTGCCAAGTTAAAAGCGTCCCATCATAAATGGAATTTCAACAAATTAGAAGCAGTGCATGCTATAAATCATATGAAATATGCAACTAATATCGCACTACATATACTAAAGGTGTCTCGTCATGTTGATTGATGCAGGATACAAAAAAACAATAGTTTTATGTAAGGACATGCTTAATAGATAGATGTACTATGTACTAAATACAGGAAGTCATGTCACATAACATGTATAATGTGTAAGCTAAGCAGACTAGCACATACAGTTTAACCAGATTGGAAGAATTACAATCTAGACACCATATGCAACATGCAACCACATATCATGCTGCCAAGTTAGAGCAAGCACCTGCGATGCTAGTGTAGGGGAAATGCTGTAATCAACTACAGAGCTACGTTCACTATCTTCATCTAGCATTTCTGTTTCTTGAGAATCATGTCGGGAGGCTAACGCTGCATTCTTTAAATGAGGAGTAGTCCCCTTGCCTGTCTGCCTCGTCATAAGTGATTGATGAGGAATACGCAAGAACATTAGTTTGATGTAAGAACATGGTTAATACACAGATGTACTAGTATGTACCAAAAACAGAAAGGCATGTCATATTCAAAGGTATAATGTATAAGCTAAGCAGATGTAATTTAACCAAATTGGAAGCAATACAAGCTAGACATCCGGCTGGAGTGGTGAGCATGATCATATAGGACCTGAGAGCCTGGTGGGAGGTGGGCTGCTTCACCACCATCGCAGCTTTTTAGTTGGCTTCCAGGTGATGCCTATCTTTGCTGGGCTTGTCACTGGCTCGGCCAGTGCCCTGACTAGCTATTTGTCTTCTGGTGCTCACGGGATGGTGGTTCATGTAAAAAATATCTTTCCTTATCTTACCGACTTCGACCTTTCGAATACAAGCTAGACACCATATGGAACATGCAACCACATATGACACCGCGAAGTTAAAGCAAGCACCTGGGATGGTGGTTCATTGGAGCGAGGTCATCAACTCCAGACTACGTTTACCGTCTCATATGCTGAACTGCACCCTTATAGTATTGTAACGTGTCTTGCTAGCATACGATAGCTGGAGCGACTTCTCTCTTTTACTTTGGCCTCTCATAGAGCAGAGTCTGATGTTACTGATAACACAATAGTTAGAGTAGGTGAAGTGTGTGCAGAACTAGTGCACTGTAAAAGTAGCAGATAGCAGGTGGCTGAAAAATAAATGACATGAGACATATGATAGCTCTACAACATTGCATGGCAAACAAAATTAGATTCTACTCCGTATGATTTTGTAATATATGAGCACAGGAAATGCAGGTACTCCTCCAGCACACCACCACATGTGGTCATATCTAAGATAACAGTCGACTGAAAATAAATAGGTCAGTCGATTTTTTTAATGAACCATCCGATCTATAAGGAACGGGCAGATGGCCTTCGTCTACTGATATGTCCATTTTGCATCATGCTTTTATATCAATATTTATTGCATTATGGGCTATTATTTCACATTATGTCACAATATTTATGGCTATTCTCTCTTATTTTATAAGGTTTACATAAAGGAGGGAGAATGCCAGCAGCTGGAATTCTGGGCTGGAAAAGCAGCAAATATTAGAGACCTATTCTGCACAACTCCAAAAGTCCTGAAACTCCACATAATACCTTATAATAAATAATGAAAAATCCTCGCCAAAGATGAAGACCAGGGGGCCCACACCCTTTCCACGAGGGTGGGGGCGCCCCCCCTAGGGCGCGCCCCCTACCTCGTGGGCCCCCTGGTGTCTCTCCGATGACCATCTTCTGCTATATGAAGTCTTTCGTCAAGAAAAAACAAGAAGCAACCTTTCGGGACAAAACTCCGCCGCCACGAGGTGGAACCTTGGCGGATCCAATCTAGAGCTCCGGCAGAGCTGTTCTGCCGGGGAAACTTCCCTCCCCCAGGGGGAAATCATCGCCATCGTCATCACCAACGCTCCTCTCATCGGGAGAGGGCAATCTCCATCAACATCTTCAAACCATCTCATCTCAAAACCCTAGTTCATCTCTTGTATCCAATTCTTGTCTCCAAGCCCGAGATTGGTGCTAGTAGGTTGCTAGTAGTGTTAATTACTCCTTGTAGTTGATGCTAGTTGGTTTAATTGGTGGAAGATCATATGTTCAGATCCTTTATGCATATTATTACCCTCTGATTATGAACATGAATATGCTTTGTGAGTAGTTACATTTGTTCCTGAGGACAAGGAGAAGTCTTGCTATTAGTAGTCATGTGAATTTTGGTATTCGTTCGATATTTTGATGAGATGTATGTTGTCTAGCCTCTAGTGGTGTTATGTGAACGTCGACTACATACACTTCACCATTATTTGGGCCTTAGAGGAAGGCATTGGGAAGTAATAAGTAGATGATGGGTTGCTAGAGTGATAGAAGCTTAAACCCTAGTTTATGCGTTGCTTTAAGGGGGAGGCTGATTTGGATCCATATGTTTCATGCTATGGTTAGGTTTACCTTAATACTTTTGTTGTAGTTGCGGATGCTTGCAATAGAGGTTAATCATAAGTGGGATGCTTGTTCAAGTAAGAACAGCACCCAAGCACCGGTCCACCCACATATCAAATTATCAAGTACCGAACGCGAATCATATGAACGTGATGAAAACTAGCTTGACGATATTCCCATGTGTCCTCGGGAGCGCTTTTCCTTATATAAGAGTTTGTCCAGGCTTGTTCCTTTGCTACAAAAAGGATTGGGCCACCTTGCTGCACTTTATTTACTTTTGTTACTTGTTGCTTGTTACAAATTATCTCATCACAAAACTATTTGTTACCACTTATTTCAGTACTTGCAGAGAATACCTTGCTGAAAACCGCTTATCATTTCCTTCTGCTCCTCGTTGGGTTCGACACTCTTACTTATCAAAAGGACTACGATAGATCCCCTATACTTGTGGGTCATCAAGACTCTTTTCTGGCGCCGTTGCCGGGGAGTGAAGCGCCTTTGGTAGGTGGAATTTGGTAAGGAAAAAATTTATATAGTGTGCTGAAATTTACTGTCACTTGTCACTATGGAAATTAATCCTCTGAGGGGCTCGTTCGGGGTATCTTCACCCCGACCAGTAGAGCAAAGAGTTGCTCCTCAACCTACTGAACCTATTGAAAATTAAATTCCTTATGAGTATCCTTCGAGTATGATAGAAAAACTCCTAGCTAATCCTTTTACAGGAGATGGAACAAAGCATCCTGATGAACACCTAATATATGTGGATGAAGTTTGTGGATTATTTAAGCTTGCAGGTATACCCAATGATGTTGCTAAGAAGAAGGTCTTCCCTTTATCTTTGAAGGGAGATGCATTGACATGGTATAGGCTATGTGACGATACGAGATCATGGAACTATAGAAGATTGAAATTGGAATTTCATCAAAAGTATTACCCTATGCATCTTGTTCATCGTGACCGCAATTATATATATAATTTTTTGCCTCGCGAAGGATAAAGCATCACTCAAGCTTGGGGAGGCTTAAATCAATGTTATATTCATGCCCCAATCATGAGCTTCCAAGAGAAACAATTCTTCAAAAAATTTATGCTCGGCTTTCTGAAAATAATCGCACCATGCTCGATACTTCTTGTGCTGGCTCTTTTATGATGAAGACTATTGGATTTAAATGGGATTTATTGGTTAGAATTAAACGCAACTCTGAAGATTGGGATCTCGACAAAGGTAAGGAGTCAGGTATGACACCTAAGTTTGATTGTGTTAAATCTTTTATGGATACCGATACTTTGCTACAAAAGGTTATATCTTCTTTTGATGATTGCTTGAGCAATCTTGATCGAGTTTTGTAGAGATGTGAAGAAACTAATATTGTCTTGAATTGGGAAAAGTGCCACTTTATGGTTAATGAAGGTATTGTCTTGGGGCATAAAGTTTCTGAAAGAGGTATTGAAGTTGATAAAGCGAAGGTTGATGTTATTGAAAAGATGCCATGTCTAAAATGAAAGAAGTGGTAAGAAAAGAAATACTAAAGCTTCTGGAGGCAGGTATAATTTATCCCGTTGCTGATAGTCAGTGGGTAAGTCCTGTTCATTGTGTCCCTAAGAAGGGATGTATTACTGTTGTTCCTAATGATAAAGATGAATTGATTCCACAAAGAATTATTACAGGTTATAGGTTGGTAATTGATTTCCGCAAATTAAATAAGGCTACTAAGAAAGATCATTACCCCTTACGTTTTATCGATCAAATGCTAGAAAGATTATGCAAGCATACGCATTACTGCTTTCTAGATGGTTATTCTGGTTTCTCTCAAATACCTGTGTCGGCTAAAGATCAATCAAAGACTACTTTTACATGCCCTTTTGGTACTTTTGCTTATAGACGTATGCCTTTTGGTTTATGTAATGCACCTGCTACCTTTCAAAGATGCATGATGGCTATATTCTCTGACTTTTGTGAAAAGATTTGTGAGGTTTTCATGGACGACTTTTCCGTCTATGGATCTTCTTTTGATGATTGCTTGAGCAATCTTGATCGAGTTTTGTAGAGATGTGAAGAAACTAATATTGTCTTGAATTGGGAAAAGTGCCACTTTATGGTTAATGAAGGTATTGTCTTGGGGCATAAAGTTTCTGAAAGAGGTATTGAAGTTGATAAAGCGAAGGTTGATGTTATTGAAAAGATGCCATGTCCCAAGGACATCAAAGGTATAAGAAGTTTCCTTGGTCACCCCAGATTTTATAGGAGGTTCATTAAGGACTTCTCAAAAATTTCTCGGCCTCTGACTAATTTATTACAAAAAGATATACCATTTGTCTTTGATGATGATTGTGTAGAAGCATTTGAAATACTTAAGAAAGCATTAGTCTTTGCACCTATTGTTCAGCCACCTGATTGGAATTTACCCTTTGAAATTATGTGTGATGCTAGCGATTATGCTGTAGGTGCTGTTTTAGGGCAAAGCATTGATAAGAAATTAAATGTTATCCATTATGCTAGTAAGACCCTAGACAATGCTCAAAGAAATTATGCTACTACTGAAAAAGAACTTTTAGCAGTTGTATTTGCTTGTGATAAGTTCAGACCTTATATTGTTGATTCTAAAATAACTATCCACACTGATCATGCTGCTATTAAATATCTTATGGAGAAGAAAGATGCTAAACCTAGACTTATTATATGGGTTCTCTTGCTACAAGAATTTGATTTGCATATTGTTGATAGAAAAGGAGTTGAGAACCCCGTTGCAGACAACTTATCTAGGTTAGAGAATGTTCTTGATGACCCACTACCTATTGATGATAGCTTTGCTGATGAACAATTAAATGTCGTAAGTACTTCTCGTAGTACCCCTTGGTATGCTGATTATGCTAATTACATAGTTGCTAAATTTATACCACCTAGCTTCACATACCAACAAAAGAAAAAGTTCTTCTATGATTTGAGACATTACTTTTGGGATGACCCACATCTTTATAAAGAAGGAGTAGATGGTGTTATTAGACGTTGTGTACCTGAGCATGAACAGGAACATATCCTATGCAAGTGCCACTCTGAAACTTATGGAGGACACCATGCGGGAGATAGAACTGCACATAAGGTATTGCAATCCGGTTTTTATTGGCCTACTCTCTTCAAGGATGCCCATAAGTTTGTCCTATCTTGTCATGAATGTCAAAGAATTGGTAATATGAGTAAACGTCAAGAAATTCCTATGAATTATTCACTTGTTATTGAACCGCTTGATGTTTTGGGCTTTGATTATATGGGACCTTTTCCTGCCTCTAATGGATATACACATATTTTAGTTGTTGTTGATTACGTTACTAAGTGGGTAGAAGCTATTCCAACTAGTAGTGCTGATCATAACACTTCTATTAAAATGCTTAAAGAAGTTATTTTTCTGAGGTTTGGAGTCCCTAGATATTTAATGACTGATGGTGGTTCACATTTTATTCATGGTGCTTTCCGTAAAATGCTTGCTAAATATGACGTCAATCATAGAATTGCATCTCCGTATCACCCACAGTCTAGTGGTCAAGTAGAATTGAGTAATAGAGAACTCAAATTAATTTTGCAAAAGACTGTCAATAGATCTAGAAAGAATTGGTCCAAGAAACTTGATGATGCATTATGGGCCTATAGAACTGCATATAAAAATCCTATGGGTATGTCTCCATATAAAATGGTATATGGAAAAGCATGTCACTTACCTCTCGAACTATAACATAAGGCATATTGGGCTATTAAAGAGCTCAACTATGATTTTAAACTTGCCGGTGACAAGAGGTTATTTGATATTAGCTCACTTGATGAATGGAGAACCCAAGCTTATGAAAATGCCAAGTTGTTTAAAGAAAATGTTAAAAGATGGCATGACAAAAGGATACAAAAGCGTGAGTTTAATGTAGGTGATTATGTATTGATATACAACTCTCGTTTAAGTTTTTTTGCAGGAAAACTTCTCTCTAAATGGGAAGGCCCCTATGCTATCGAGGAGGTCTATTGTTCCGGTGCCATAAAAATCAACAACTTCGAAGGCACAAATCCGAAGGTGGTAAACGGTTAGAGAATTAAACATTATATCTCAGGTAACCCCATAAATATTGAAACCAATATTATTGAAACCGTAACCCCGGAGGAATACATAAGGGACACTTTCCAGAACGTTCCAGACTCTGAAAAGGAATAGGTATGTGGTACGGTAAGTAAACCGATTCCAAAACAATTTTTAAGGCAATATTTCTACGTTTTGGAATATTTAGAAAAATAGAAAATTAAGTAGCAGTCCGGGAAGGACACGAGGTCCCCACGAGGGTGGAGGGCGTGCCCCCTACCTCG
>NC_053023.1:446295760-446429858 GCF_003073215.2 Triticum urartu
AAGGCCCAATCTTGGGGATGCTATGTTTGATGAACATGATGTTCTTGAGAATATATTTGGTGCAATTAATGTTTGTCCCAAGCTTGTGGAAGCTATGATTAATGAAGATGATATTTTTAGTCTCCCAAGTTTTGATATGCAAGTTTATAATGATGATAGCATGCCTCCTACTCATGATGATTATTGTGATGATACTTATGCTATAAAAGTAGTGATTATATTTATAAAACTTGTCATGGTTATGATTACCCCTTCTCTGAACATTACTCTTTTAATGTGGAAACAATTTATAGTATTCAAGTTTCCTATGATACTCCCACTATTTCGAATAAGAAGAATCTTGCTTGTGTGGAGAGTAGTAAATTTTCTATGCTTGTAGATCATGAAAAGAATGCTTTAGGTGCTGGTTATATTGTTGAATTCATTCATGATTCTACTGAAAATTATTATGAGGGAGGAATATATTCTTGTAGGAGTTGCAATAATATCAAGTTTCCTCTCTATGTGCTTAAAGTTTTGAAGTTATGCTTGTTTAACCTTCCTATGCAAGTTGATTCTTGTTCCCATAAGCTGTTTGCTCAAAAAATCCCTATGCATAGGAAGAGGGTTAGAATTAAATGTGCTAGTTATATTCTTCATGATGCTCTCTTTATGTTTCAATTCTTATCTTTTATGTGAGCATCATTGAAATGATCGTGCCTAGCTAGGGGCGTTAAACGATAGCGCTTGTTGGGAGGCAACCCAACTTTATTTTTGTTCCTTGATTTTTGCTCCTGTTTAGTAATAAATAATTCATCTAGCCTCTATTTAGATGTGGTTTTATTCTTTTAATTAGTGTTTGTGCCAAGTACAAACGTTGGGAAGACTTGGGGAAAGTCTTTGCGATCATGCTGTAAAAAAACAGAAACTTTAGCGCTCACGAGAATTGCTGCCATTTTTATTTGTATAGTGATATTTAGTTAATTATTTTTTGCAGATGATTAATAGATAAATTACTCAGTCCCAGCAATTTATTTGATAATTTTATGAGTTCCAGAAGTACACGTTTGATCTAGATTACTACAGACTGTTCTGTTTTTGACAGATTCTGTTTTTCATGTGTTTTTTACTTATTTTGTTGAATCTATAGCTAGTAAAATAGTTTATAAACCATAGAGAAGTTGGAATACAATAGGTTTGACACCAATATAAATAAATAATGAGTTCACTACAGTACCTTGAAGTGGTGATTTACTTTCTTATACTAACGGAGCTTACGAGTTTTCTACTTTAAGTTTTGTGTTGTGAAGTTTTCAAGTTTTGGGTAAGGATTCGATGGACTATGGAACAAGGAGTGTCAAGAGCCTAAGATTGGGGATGCCCAAGGCACCCCAAGGTAATATTCAAGGATATCCAAGATCCTGAGCTTGGGGATGCCCCGGAAGGGATCCCCTCTTTCGTCTTCGTTCATCGGTAACTTTACTTGGAGCTATATTTATATTCACCACATGATATGTGTTTTGCTTGGAGCGTCAATTTATTTTGTTAGAATTTGCTTTATGTTATTAAGAACAATGTTTTGCATCTTTTATTTCAATAAAAGTGGCATTGATATCCTTTACTATGCCTATGTTATAAGTATACATGTTGCTGTTTGAAAACAGAAAGTTTACCGCTGTTGAAATAATTCCCTAGAAAAGTCAGAATGTGATAAAATGTTGAAACCTTTTGCATATTAAGATCTGATAAATTTACTACAGTGGGAATTTTATTTCATAATTTTTGGAGCTAGGGAAGTATGGATGTTGCTGCATTCTTTATAGACTATCCTGTTTAGGTAGATTGCTGTTATGTTTGCATTGTTTGCATATTTTTGCTTATTTAATGGTTCTATTTGAGGATAGGACTATTAAATATGCAGAGGCATTTAGTATGCAATGTTGAATAATAATTTTAGTGATTTGCTACAGTAGAGTATGATAAGGTTTTGGCAATGGTTTATACTAACTTATCTCACGAGTCCTTGTTGAGTTTTGTGTGGATGAAGCTTTTGAGATTTAGGGAGACCGTGATATGAGAGGAATTAAGGAGACACAAAAGCTCAGGCTTGGGGATGCCCAAGGCACCCCAAGATAATATTTCAAGAAGTCTCAAGCATCTAAGCTTGGGGATGCCCCGGTTGGCATCCCACCTTTCTTCTTCAACAACTATCGATTAGTACCGGTTGATCCTAAGTTTTTGCTTCTTCACATGATGTTTGCTATTCTTAGATGTCATTTTATTTTGCTTTGCTTGCTGTTTCAATAGAATACCAAGATCTGAAATTATTAAATGTTAGAGAGTCTTCACATAATTGCATAATTATTTGACTACTCATTGATCTTCACTTAAATCTTTCGGAGTAGTTTGTCATTTGCTCTAGTGCTTCACTTATATCCTTTTAGAGCATGGTGGTAGTTTTATTTTGAAGAAATAGATGAACTCTCATGCTTCACTTAGATTATTTTGAGAGTCTTAAATAGCATGGTAATTTGCTTAAAATCCTAATATGCTAGGTATTCAAGAATAATAAAATTCTCTTATGAGTGTGTTGAATACTATGAGAAGTTTGATACTTGATAATTGTTTTGAGATATGGAGATGGTGATATTAGAGTCATGCTAGCTGACTAGATGTGAATTTGAGAGATACTTGTGTTGAAGTTTGTGATTCCCATAGCATGCACGTAGGGTGAACCGTTATGTGATGAAGTCAGAGCATGATTTATTTTTTTGATTGCCTTCCTTATGAGTGGCGGTCGGGGACGAGCGATGGTCTTTCCTACCAATCTATCCCCCTGGGAGCATGCACGTAGTACTTTGTTTCGATAACTAATAGATTTTTGCAATAAGTATGTGAGTTCTTTATGACTAATGTTGAGTCCATTGATTATACGCACTCTCACACATCCACCTTTGCTAGCCTCTCTAGTACCGCGCAACTTTCGCCGGTACCATAAACCCACCATATACCTTCCTCAAAATAGCCACCATACCTACCTATTATGGCATTTCCATAGCCATTCCGAGATATATTGCCATGCAGCTTTCCACCGTTCCGTTTATTATGACACGCTTTATCATTGTCATATTGCTTAGCATGATCATGTAGTTGACATTGTATTTGTGGCAAAGCCACCGTTCATAATTCTTTCATACATGTCACTCATGCATCATTGCACATCCCGGTACACCGCCGGAGGCATTCATATAGAGTCATATCTTGTTCTAAGTATCGAGTTGTAATTCTTGAGTTGTAAGTAAATAGAAGTGTGATGATCATCATTCAATAGAGCATTGTCCCAAAAAAAGGCCAAAAGAAGGAAAGGCCAAAAAAAGAAAGGACAAATAAAAAAATATAAAAAGGGGCAATGCTACTATTCCTTTTTCCAGACTTGTGCTTCAAAGTAGCACCATGTTCTTCATATAGAGAGTCTCTTGAGTTATCACTTCCATACACTAGTGGGAATTTTCATTATAGAACTTGGCTTGTATATTCCAATGATGGGCTTCCTCAAAATGCCCTAGGTCTTCGTGAGAAAGCGAGTTGGATGCACACCCACTAGTTTCTTTTGTTGAGCTTTCATATACTTATAGCTCTAGTGCATCCATTGCATGGCAATCCCTACTCACTCACATTGATATCTATTGATGGGCATATCCATAGCCCGTTGATACGCCTAGTCGATGTGAGACTATTTTCTCCCTTTTTGTCTTCTCCACAACCACCATTCTCTTCCACCTATAGTGCTATATCCATGGCTCACGCTCATGTATTGCGTGAAGATTGAAAAAGTTTGAGAACATCAAAAGTATGAAACAATTGCTTGGCTTGTCATCAGGGTTGTGCATGATTTAAATATTTTGTGTGGTGAAGATAGAGCATAGCAAGACTATATGATTTTGTAGGGATAGCTTTCTTTGGCCATGTTATTTTGAGAAGACATGATTGCTTTATTAGTATGCTTGAAGTATTATTATTTTGATGTCAATATGAACTTTTGTCTTGAATCTTTCGGATCTGAATATTCATATCACAAGTAAGAATAATTACATTGAAATTATGCCAACTAACATTCCACATCAAAAATTCTGTTTTTATCATTTACCTACTCGAGGACAAGCAGGAATTAAGCTTGGGGATGCTGATATGTATCCAACGTATCTATAATTTTTGATTGCTCCATGCTATATTATCTACTGTTTTGGGCAATATTGGGCTTTATTTTCCACTTTTATATTACTTTTGGGACTAACCTATTAACCGGAGGCCCAGCCCAGATTTGCTGTTTTATGCCTATTTCAGTGTTTTGAAGAAAAGGAATATCAGACGGAGTCGAAACGGAACGAAATCAACTAGAGAAGTTATTTTTGGAACGAAAGGCACCCGATGGACTTGGACCCCACGTCAAGGAAGGAAGGAGGAGCTCACGAGGGTAGGGGGCGCACCCCCTGCCTCGTGGGGCCCTTGTGGCTCCCCTGACGTACTTCTTCCGCCTATATAACTCCACGTACCCTAAAACTTCCAGAAGAGAGATTAGATCAGGAGTTCCACCGCCAGAAGCCTCTGTAGCCACCAAAACCTATCTAGACCCGTTCTGGCACCCTACCGGAGGGGGCAATCCTTCTCCGATGGCCATCTTCATCATCCCGGTGTTCTCCATGACGAGGAGGGAGTAGTTCTCCTCCGGGGCTGAGGGTATGTACCAGTAGCTATGTGTTTGATCTCTCTCTCTCTCTCTTGTGTTCTTGAGGTGATACAATCTTGATGTATCGCGAGCTTTGCTATTATAGTTGGATCCTATGTTTCTCCTCCCCCTCTTCTCTCTTGTAATGAATTGAGTTTCCCCTTTGAAGTAATCTTATCGGATTGAGTCTTTAAAGATTTGAGAACACTTGGTGTATGTCTTGCCGTGGATATCTGTGGTGACAATGGGATATCACGTGATTCACTTGATGTATGTCTTGGTGATCAACTTGGGGGTTTCATGACATTGGGAACCTATGCATAGGGGTTGGCACACGTTTTCGTCGTGATTCTCCGGTAGATCTTTGGGGCACTCTTTGAGGTCCTTTGTGTTGGTTCAATAGATGAATCTGAGATTGTGTGATGCATATCGTATAATCATACCCACAGATACTTGAGGTGACATTGGAGTATCTAGGTGACATTAGGGTTTTGGTTGATTTGTGTCTTAAGGTGTTATTCTAGTACGAACTCTAGGGCTGTTTGTGACACTTATAGGAATAGCCCAATGGATTGATTGGAAAGAATAACTTTGAGGTGGTTTCATACCCTACCATAATCTCTTCGTTCGTTCTCCGCTATTAGTGACTTTGGAGTGACTCTTTGTTGCATGTTGAGGGATAGTTTTATGATCCAGTTATGTTAATATTGTTGAGAGGACTTGCACTAGTGAAAGTATGAACCCTAGGCCTTGTTTCCACACATTGCAATACCGTTTACGCTCACTTGTATCGCTTGTTACCTTGCTGTTTTTATAATTTCAGATTACAAATACCTTTATCTACCATCCATATACCACTTGTTTCACCATCTCTTCGCTGAACTAGTGCACCTATACAATTTACCATTGTATTGGGTGTGTTGGGGACACAAGAGACTCTTTGTTATTTGGTTGCAGGGTTGCTTGAGAGAGACCATCTTCATCCTACGCCTCCTACGGATTGATAAACCTTAGGTCATCCACTTGAGGGAAATTTGCTACTGTCCTACAAACCTCTGCACTTGGAGTCCCAACAACGTCTACAAGAAGAAGGTTGTGTAGTAGACATCAATACGCGCCACTGGGTCCGGCCGAGCGGCTTGGGGATGATGCAGCCCGAGGGGCAGCCCCAGCAAGGTAAGCTAAAGACATAAACAAGGAAAGATACATGCCGCGGGGACAGACCTACGCGGCCTAGGTGGAGGAAATATGCCCTAGAGGCAATAATAAAGTTATTATTTATTTCCTTATATCATGATAAATGTTTATTATTCATTCTAGAATTGTATTAACCGGAAACTTAGTACATGTGTGAATACATAGACAAACAGAGTGTCACTAGTATGCGTCTACTTGACTAGCTCGTTGAATCAAAGATGCTTATGTTTCCTAGCCATAGACATGAGTTGTCCTTTGATTAACGGGATCACATCATTAGAGAATGATGTGATTGACTTGACCCATTCCGTTAGCTTAGCACGATGCTCGTTTAGTTTGTTGCTACTGCTTTCTTCATGACTTATACATGTTCCTATGACTATGAGATTATGCAACTCCCAAGTACCAGAGGAATACTTTGTGTGCTACCAAACGTCACAATGTAACCGAGTGATTATAAAGGTGCTCTACAGGTGTCTCCAATGGTGCTTGTTGAGTTGGAATAGATCGAGATTAGGATTTATCACTCTGATTGTCGGAGAGGTATCTCTGGGCCCTCTCGGTAATGCACATCACTATAAGCCTTGCAAGCATTGTGACTAATGAGTTAGTTGCGGGATGATGCATTACGGAACGAGTAAAGAGACTTTCTGGTAACGAGATTGAACTAGGTATGAGGATACCGACGATCGAATCTCGGGCAAGTAACATACGGATGACAAAGGGAACAACATATGTTGTTATACGGTTTGACCGATAAAGATCTTCATAGAATATGTAGGAGCCAATATGAGCATCCAGGTTCCGCCATTGATTATTTACCAGAGACGAGTCTCGATCATGTCTACATAGTTCTTGAACCCATAGGGTCGGCACGCTTAACGTTTGGTGATGATCGGTATTATGATTTTATGTGTTTTCATGTACCGAAGGTAGTTCGGAGTCCTGGATGAGATCGGGGACATGACGAGGATTCTCGAAATGGTCGAGACGTAAAGATCGATATATTGGACGACTATATTCGGACATCGCAAAGGTTCCGAGTTATTTTGGTATTTTTCGGAGTACCGGAGAGTTACGGGAATTCACCAGGAGGGCCAATCGGCCTTCGTGGGATTTAGTGGAAATAGACGGCAGCAAGGAAGTGTGTGGTGCGCCCCCCTAGGCCCAAACCGAATTGGTTTAGGGCTTTGGGGGGCGGCCCCCTCTTTCCTTCTCCTCTCCTCCTCTTTCCTTCCCCTCCTAGTTGGACTAGGAAAGGGGGAACCTACTCCTAGTAGGAGTAGGATTCCCCCCTTGGGGTGCACCCTAAGAGGCCGCCGGCCCCCTCCCCTTGCTCCTTTATATAGGTGGCCAAGGGGCACCCCATAGACACACTAGTTGATTGTTCCAAGCCATGTGCGGTGTCCCCCTCCACCATAACCCACCTCGGTTATATTGTAGTGGTGCTTAGGCAAAGCCCTGCGTCGGTAGCATCATCATCACCATCATCACGCCGTTGTGTTGACGGAACTCTCCCTCAAAGCTCTGTTGGATCGGAGTTCATGGGCCGTCACCGAGCTGAACGTGTGCTGAACTCGGAGGTGCCGTACGTTCGGTACTTGGATCGGTCGGATCGTGAAGACGTACGACTACATCAACCGTGTTCTCATAACGCTTCCGCTTACGGTCTATGAGGGTACGTAGAAGATACTCTCTCCTCTCGTTGCTATGCATCACCATGATCTTGCGTGTGCGTGGGAATTTTTTCGAAATTACTACGTTCCCAGCAGTGGCATCCAAGCCAGGTTTATGCGTAGATGTTATATGCACGAGTAGAACACAAAGGTGTTGTGGGCGTGAGTATATACATATTGCTTGCTGTCACTAGTTGGTTCTTGATTCGGCAGTATTGTTGGATGAAGCGGCTCAGACAGACATTACACGTACGCTTACGTGAGACTAGTTCTACCGACGTGCTTCGCACACAGGTGGATGGTGGGTGTCAGTTTCTCCAACTTTAGTTGAATCGCATTCAATGAACAGGGTTCTTTCTGAAGATCAAAAAGCAATCACTATACTGCGTTGTGGTTCTTGATGCGTAGGTAAGAACGGTTCTTGCTCAGCCCGTAACAGCCACGTAAAACTTTCAACAACAAAGTAGAGGACGTCTAACTTGTTTTGCAGGGCAAGTTGTGATGTGATATGGTCAAGACATGATGCTAAATTTTATTGTATAAGATGATCATGTTTTGTAACGAAGTTACCGGCAACTGTTAGAAGCCTTATGGTTGTCTCTTTATTGCATAAGATGCAAGCACCATACAATTGCTTTACTTTTTCGCTATGCGATTGCAATAGTTGCAAAAGCAATAGTTGGGGAGACGACCATGTGACGACAGGTTGATAGAGATCAAGATCATGGAGATCATGGTGTCATGCCGGCGACGATAGAGATCATGATGATGTTTTGGAGATGGAGATCAAAGGCACAAGATGATGATGGCCATATCATGTCACATATTTTGATTGCATGTGATGTTTATACTTTTTGTATCTTATTTTGCTTAGTTCGGCAATACCATTATAAGATGATCTCTCACTAAATTTCAAGGTACAAGTGTTCTGCCAGAGTATGCACCGTTGCCAAAGTTCATCGTGCCGAGACACCACGTGATGATCGGGTGTGATAAGCTCTACGTTCACATACAACGGGTGCAAGCCAGTTTTGCACACGCAGAAATACTCAGGTTAAACTTGACGAGCCTTGCATATGCAGATATGGCCTCGGAACACTGCAGACCGAAAGGTCGAGCATGAATCATATAGTAGATATGATCAACATAGTGATGTTCACCATTGAAAAATACTCCGTCTCATGTGATGATCGGACATGGTTTAGTTGATTTGGATCACGTCATCATGTAGATGACTAGAGGGATGTCTAGCTAAGCGGGAGTTCTTAAGTAATATGATTAATTGAACTTTAATTTATCATGAACTTAATCCTGATAGTATTTGCATATCTATGTTGTAGATCAATTGCTCGCGTATAGCTTCCCCGTTTTACTTATGATATCTTCCTAGAGAAAACTATATTGAAAGATGATAGTAGCAATGATGCGGATTGGATCCGTGATCTGAGGATTATCCTCATTGCTGCACAGAAGAATTATGTCCTTGATGCACCGCTAGGTGACAGACCTATTGCAGGAGCAGATGCAGACGTTATGAACGTTTGGCAAAGCTCGGTATGATGACTACTTGATAGTTTAGTGCACCATGCTTTATGGCTTAGAACCGGGACTTCAAAAACGTTTTGAACGCCATGGTACATATAACATGTTCTAAGAGTTGAAATTGGTATTTCATACTCATGCCCGTGTTGAGAGGTATGAGACCTCTGACAAGCACTTTGCCTACAAGATGGAGGAGAATAGCTCAGCTAGTGAGCATGTGCTCAGAATGTCTGAGTACTACAATCACTTGAATCAAGTGGGAGTTAATCTTCCAGATAAGATAGTGATTGACAGAGTTCTCTAGTCACTATCACCAAGTTACTAGAACTTCGTGATGAACTATAATTTGCAAGGGATAACGGAAACGATCCCCAAGCTCTTCATGATGCTGAAATCGATGAAGGTAGAAATCAAGAAAAACATCAAGTGTTGATGGTTGAAAAGACCACTAGTTTCAAGAAAAGGGCAAAGGGAAGAAGGGGAACTTCAAGAAGAATGGAAGGAAGTTGCTTCTCAAGTGAAGAAGCCCAAGTCTAGACCTAAGCCTGAGACTAACTGCTTCTACTGCAAAGGGACTGGTCACTAGAAGCAGAACTGCCCCAAGTATTTAGCGGATAAGAAGGATGGAAAAGTGAACAAAGGTATATTTGATATACATGTTATTGATGTGTACTTTACTAGTGTTTATAGCGACCCCTTAGTATTTGATACTAGTTCAATTGCTAAAGATTAGTAACTCAAAACAGCAGTTGCAGAATGAACAGAGACTAGTTAAGGGTGAAGTCACGATGTGTGTTGGAAGTGGTTCCAAGATTGATATGATCATCATCGCACACTCCCTATACTTTCGGGATTAGTGTTGAACCTAAATAAATGTTATTTGGTGTTTGCATTAAGCATGAATATGATTTGATCATGTTTATTGCAATACGGTTATTCATTTAAAGTCAGAGAATAATTGTTGTTCTGTTTACATGAATAAAACCTTCAATGGTCATACACCCAAGGTGAATGGTTTATTGAATCTCGATCGTAGTGATACACGTATTCATAATATTGAAGCCAAAAGATTCAAAGTTGATAATTATAGTGCAACTTATTTGTGGCACTGCCGTTTAGGTCATATTGTCGTAAAGCGCATGAAGAAAATCCATGCTGATGGGCTTTTGGAATCACTTGATTATGAATCAGTTGATGCTTGCGAACCATGCCTCATAGGAAAGATGACTAAGACTCCGTTCTCCGGAAGAATGGAGCAAGCAACTGACTTAATGGAAATAGTACATACTGATGTACGCGATCCGATAAGTATTGAGGCTCGCGGCGGGTATCATTATTTTTTGACCTTCACAGATGATTTGAGAAGATATGGGTACATCTACTTAATGAAACATAAGTCTGAAACATTTAGAAAGTTCAAAGAATTTCAGAGTGAAGTGGAAAAAATCATCGTAACAAGAAAATAAAGTTCTACGATCTGATCGCGGAGGCGAATATTTGAGTTATGAGTTTGGTATTCATTTGAAATAATGCAGAATAGTTTCGCAACTCACGCCACCTGGAACACCACAGCGTAATGGTGTGTCCGAACATCGTAACCGTACTTTATTAGATATGGTACAATCTATGATGTCTCTTACCGATTTACCACTATCGTTTTGGGGTTATGCATTAGAGACAATTGCATTCACGTTAAATAGGGCACCATCTAAATTCGTTGAGACGACACCACACGAACTGTGGTTTGGCAAGAAACCAAAGTTGTCGTTTCTTAAAGTTTGGGGTTGCGATGCTTATGTGCAAAAAGTTTCATCCTGATAAGCTCAAACCAAATCGGAGAAATGTGTCCTCATAGGATACCCAAAGGAGAAAGTTGGATACACCTTCTATCACATATCCGAAGGCAAGATATTCATTGCTAAGAGTGGATCCTTTCTAGAGAAGTTTCTCTAGAAAGAAGTGAGTGGGAGGAATGTAGAACTTGATGAGATAATTGTACTTTCTCATGAATTGGAAAGTAGTTCATCACAGAAATGAGTTCTTGTGATTTCTACGCCAATTAGTGAGGAAGCTAAATTATGATGATCATGAAACTTCAGATCAAGTTACTACCGAACCTTGTAGGACAACCAGAGTAAGGTCCGCACCAAAGTGGTACGGTAATCCTTTCTGGAAGTCATGTTGCTAGGCCATGACGAACATATGAAGTATGAGGAAGCGATGCTGAGCCTAGATTCCGTGAAATGGATTAAGGCCATGAAATCTGAGATTGGATCCATGTATAGAGAACAAAGTATGGACTTTGATTGACTTGTCCAATGATTGGCAAGCCATACAAAATAAATGGATCTTCAAGAGGAAGATGGACACTCATAGTAGTGTTACTATCTACAAAGCTCGAATTGTCAAAAAAATGTTTTCGACAAGTTCAAGGTGTTGACTATGATGAGATTTTCTCACTTGTATCGATGCTTAAAAGTCTGTCCGGATCATGTTAGCAGTTGCCGCATTTTATGAAATCTGGCAAATGGATGTCGAAACTGCATTCCTTAATGGATTTCTTAAAGAAGAGTTGTATATGATGCAACCAGAAGGTTTTGTCGATCCTAAAGGTGCTAACAAAGTGAGCAAACTCCAGCGATCCATCTATGAACTGGTGCAAGCATCTCAGAGTTGGAATATATGCTTTTATAAAGTGATCAAAGCATATGGTTTTATACAGACTTGCGGTGAAGCCTGTATTTACAAGAAAGTGAGTGGGAGCACTACAACATTTCTGATAAGTATATGTGAATGACATATTGTATATCGGAAAGAATGTAGAATTTTCTGGAAAGCATAAAGGACTGTTTGAAAGGAGGTTTTCAAAGAAAGACCTTGATGAAGGTGCTTACACATTGAGCATCAAGATCTATAGAGATAGATCAAGATGCTTGACAAGTTTTTTCAATGAGTACATACCTTGACAATATTTTGAAGTAGTTCAAAATGGAAAGGTCAAAGAAGGAGTTCTCTCCTGTGTTGCAAGGTGTGAAGTTGAGTAAAGACTCAAAACCCGACCACAACAGAAAATAGAAAGAGAATGAAAAGTCATTCCCTATGCCTCAGTCATAGGTTCTATAAAGTATGCTATGTTGTTTACCAGTCCTATTGTATACCTTAGCATGATTCTGGCAAGGGAGTACAATAGTGATCTAGGAGTAGATCACTGGATAACGGTCAAAATTATCCTTAGAGGACTAACGAAATATTTCTTGGTTATGGAGGTGATATAAGAGTTCGTCATAAAGAGTTACGTCGATGCAAGCTTTTTACATCGATCTAAATGACTCTAAGTCTCAGTCTGGATACATATTGAAAGTGGGAGCAATTAGCTAGAGTAGCTCCATGCAGAGCATTGTAGACATAGAAATTTGTGAAATACAGACGGATCTGAATGTTGCAGACCCGTAGACTAAACTTCTCTCACAAGCAAAGCATGATCACTCTTTGGGTGTTAATCACATAACGATGTGAACTAGATTATTGACTCTAGTAAACCCTTTGGGTAGTCACATGGAGATGTGAACTAATAACATAAAGATGTGAACTAGATTATTGACTCTAGTGCAAGTGGGAGACTGAAGGAAATATGCCCCAGAGGCAATAATAAAATTATTATTTATTTCCTTATATCATCATAAATGTTTATTATTCATGCTAGAATTGTATGAACCGGAAACTTAGTACATGTGTGAATACATAGGCAAACAGAGTGTCACTAGTATCCCTCTACTTGACTAGCTCGTTGCATCAAAGATGGTTAAGTTTCCTAGCCATAGACATGAGTTGTCATTTGATTAACGGGATCACATCATTAGAGAATGATGTGATTGACTTGACCCATTCCGTTAGCTTAGCACGATGATCGTTTAGTTTGTTGCTACTGCTTTCTTCATGACTTATACATGTTCCTATGACTATGAGATTATGCAAGTCCCAAGTACCGGAGGAACACTTTATGTGCTACCAAACGTCACAACGTAACTGCATGATTATAAAGGTGCTCTACTGGTGTCTCCGATGGTGCTTGTTGAGTTGGCATAGATTGAGATTAGGATTTGTCACACCGATTGTAGGAAAGGTATCTCTGGGCCTTCTCGGTAATGCACATCACTATAAGCCTTGCAAGCATTGTGACTAATGAGTTAGCTACGGGATAATGCATTACAGAACGAGTAAAGAGACTTGCCGGTAACGAGGTTGAACTAGGTATGAGGATATTGACGATCGAATGTCGGCCAAGTAACATACAGATGACAAAGGGAACAGCGTATGTTGTTATGCAGTTTGACCGATAAAGATCTTCGTAGGATATGTAGGAGCCAATATGAGCATCCAGGTTCTGCTATTAGTTATTGACCGGAGACGAGTCTCGGTCATGTCTACATAGTTCTCGAACCCATAGGGTCCGCACACTTAACGTTCGATGACGATCGGTATTATGAGTTTATGTGTTTTCATGTACCTAAGGTAGTTCGGAGTCCCGAATGAGATCGGGGGCATGACGAGGAGTGTCGAAATGGTCGAGACGTAAAGATCGATATATTGGACGACTATATTCGGACATCGGAAAGGTTCCGAGTGATTCGGGTATTTTTCGGTGTACCGGAGAGTTACAGGAATTCACCGGCAGGGTCAATGGGCCTTCGTGGGCTTTAATGGAAATAGAGGGAAGCAAGGAAGTGTGGGGTGCGCCCCCTAGGCCCAAACCAAATTGGTTTAGGGCTTTGGGGGCCGGCCCCCTCTTTCCTTCTCCTCTCCTCCTCTTTCCTTCCCCTCCTAGTTGGACTAGGAAAGGGGGAACCTACTCCTAGTAGGAGTAGGATTCCCCCCTTGGGGCGCACCTTATGAGGCCGCCGGCCCCCTCCCCTTGCTCCTTTATATACGTGGCCAGGGGGCACCCCACAGACACACAAGTTGATTGTTCCAAGTTGTGTGCGGTGCCCCCCTCAACCATAATCCACCTCGGTTATATCGTAGCGGTGCTTAGGCGAAGCCCTGCGTCGGTAGCATCATCATCACCGTCATCACGCCATCGTGCTGACGGAACTCTCCCTCAAAGCTCTGCTGGATCGGAGTTCATGGGACGTCACCGAGATGAACGTTTGCTGAACTTGGAGGTGTCATATGTTCGTTACTTGGATCGGTCGGATCGTGAAGATGTATGACTACATCAACCGCGTTCTCATAACGCTTCTGCTTGCGGTCTATGAGGGTACGTAGACGATACTCTCCCCTCTTGTTGCTATGCATCACCATGATCTTGCATGTGCGTAGGATTTTTTTTTGAAATTACTATGTTCTCCAACACATATAGGTACTTGCAGTCGTATGGAACACCGTCTTTTGGTCTGGTGTGCTTGATGACTTGAGTCTCTTCATGTAAGTTGCTCCATTTGACTTGATTTCCAGTAATCCTCCCTGGTTTCTTTCCATATATGAGATTTCCTACCAAACATTGGGAAAATAGATTTTCTCCTTTGTCGATTGATTAGCGTTACAAATATTCGAAGAGTAATAGAATCAAATGAAATCCAAGCAAGAATCACTAGGAAAACATCACAAATTCTGGAGCCATCACTAGCCACCCCCACTAAGGTCATTTTTAATGGCTAGCCCGTGCTTGTGGACTGGCTAGTCCATTTCCATCTACTTCCACACTCTTCCCCTACCCCCACGCGCCGGACAAACCTTAGCCAATGCGTGGAAGTGGCCGAGGAAGCAAGACCATGAGGCGGGGTTGTGAAGCCCCGATTTAATCGTGCACTAATCATACACACAATTCGCATGATTAAGATCAGAGACTCACGGGAAGATATCACAACACAACTCTAGAAACAAATTAAAGTTATACAAGCTTTATATTACAAGCCAGGGGCCTCGAGGGCTCGAATACACAAGAGTCTGGTGAAGCAACAATATCTGAGTACAGACATAAGATAAACAAGTTTGCCTTAAGAAGGCTAGGAAAACAACGATATCTAGATTGAAAAGGCGGATGCCTCCTGCCTCGGAGCCTCCTAACTACTCCTAGTTGTCGTTGGTCTCCACATAGTAGTAGGCTCCGTCGAGGTAGTAGTCGTGGTCAGCGGGATCAGCTGGCTCCTAGGTTCCGTCATCTCATCACAACAATGGGTAGTGGGGAAAAGAGGTAGCAAAGCAACCGCGAGTACTCATCCAAAGTACTCGCAAGACTTACATCAGATCTATACTGCATCAATATCAAAGGAATGGGGCTATATCTTTGGACTGAGTTGCAAAAATTCCTGAAGAGGAGGGAAGACTTAGCCTATCGAAGACTAGCATCTTGCAGCATTAGAAGAGTGTAGAGTAACATATCATAAATAATAATTATATTGTAGCAACGCCAAGAGATTCTTCCTCGACTCCCTGCGAGAAAGCAATTCCGGAGCCATCGTATCCATTTTGTGTCCACAGTATCTAGTTCTATTTGTATAGATCGAGATACAACACCGAGCGTCTGTTACCGTGGACACGGCTATTCGAATAGATTAACTTCCCTATAGGGGTGCACCAACTTACCCAACACGCTTGATTAACTCCGGCCGGACACACTTTCGGGTCATGTTCGACCTCGACTGATCAACACACCATAGTCCTACCTAGGCTCAACAGAGAGGCCAGCACACCGGTCTACATCCTAAGCACTAAGTGGTCTTGGGCCCATCGCCCTTTGCACTCCTGCATGTTGCGTATGTGGCCTGGAGCAGACCCACTCCCTAATACAAGCGCAGGTGGTTCCCTTCCAACCGGGCGCACGTGCTCAATCGCTGACGTCCTAAGAACTTTCGGAGAATCATACGATGCTGAGTTCCCATACTTATTCCAACGTGGTGGTTAGTGCGAAAAGGCCAGAGGCCTACTAGGATCACATATCTGAACCCGTTAGTGTCCCGTCACCCCGTCTCGCGGACTTACGGCAAGGGCTAAGAATGCCCGGTCGTGCTGCATAATTATCTTGCGGGTACCCTCCTGGTCAACCCGACTCTGGTAACTCTTGCGGGTACCCCTCAGGGCCAACCCGACTTCAACATGGTTCTAGGGTAAAGTCAAGGCAACTGTGTGTCCATAACATCAAAGGGGGAGTCCGAGGAATCACCCTCGATGGATTCCCACTCGGTGTAACCGTCAAGGTGAACTTGGAGGAATCACCCTCGAGGGGTGCACAATTGAGGTATTGGACGACAGAGTCCTCATCGGGAGTGGTGAATGAGGAATCTCCCTCAGTAATCCATGATCGGTAAGCTACACAGCAAAGTTATCATCAGGAGTGAGGTACGAGGTATCACCCTCGACACTCGATAGTAGCTCTATAGAGTCGTACAACTAAGGGAGTGTGTGGTGATGTGTCGGTCTCTGCACCTCGATCACGTTCATCAAAACATTGGTAACAAAGCAGGGCAACAGGGACAAGGTGAGGGGTCACTAATGGATCACTAACCAACCTATACTAAGCATATAGGATATCAGGTCAAGTAACAATAGTAGATTACAAAAGCAAGCTATGCATCAGAATAGGAGTTATTGAACAACAGTAGCAAAATGTAATGCAAGCATGAGAGAGAAAGGATGGGTGATATAGGAATGATCAAGGGGTTTTGCTTGCCTGGAAACTCTGGTGAAAGGGGTTGGACGTCAAGAGTGTAGTCGACCTCGGGGGCAGCGTCAATCTCGAGGTATACCGGAGAGAAGAGGGGGAAGAAACAATAAATATAAAGCAATCAAATGCATCTCAAAGCTTGACAAGGCAATACGTTGTGCTAGCTGTGACCTAACGCAGTGCTACGCCTTACAGACGGAGAAGGAAAATATCTGTGGATATTTCCCCGTCATTAGGCAGTTATCGAACAGACGATCCAGAGGAGAAGGTTCCATGTTTGTTGTGTTAGAGACATGCGACAGGTATGCAGGTGGCGTATTCGGGTTTGTATTATTTTTCTAATCATTTTTCATATATAAATTATTTTCATTTGAGTTACGATTTATTTTCTATTAATTTTCAAAGTTTTAAATGATTTTCTGAATTTCTCCAATCTATTTCTTTAATTTAGTAAATAGGCAGAATACTTTTTGTACCCACTAGGAGCTATCCTAGTGGATGACAAGTGGGGTCTAGGGGGCCTACTTAACAAGTCGAAGGGTTGACTGGTCAACTGATGAACAGTGCCAGTGGGGCCTGGTTGTCATTGTCACATATTTTAATTAAATATAGTTAGTAGTAGGGCCCACATGTAATAGAATAGTTAGCAGTAGGGTTAGTCTAATGGGGGGTAGCATCTAATTACAATGGGCTGGCCCACTAGGCAGTGCCACAGCCGACCACTATGTGGTTGTGCCCACGCACCGGCAGCCACAGGGGGCGCCGGCCATGGCCATGGCCACTGCCCAGACAAGTGTCAGAGCTGCCAGGGAAGGGCGTGGGAACATGTGGGGGCTGGAGTGAAGCGCGTGTGCGGCGCAGCTGAGGCGCACGCAAACAGGCAGCGGCTGGCGAGGTGGCGAAGGTGGACGAGGTAGCGAGCGATGGCGGGGAGCACCTCGGGTGTGATCGGTAGAGGCGGCGGCGGCCAAGCGCAGGCGCGTGCAGTGGCACCGATGAGTGCGAGCTACACACAGGGAGGGTGATATAGGGATGGAACCCTAATCGGCCGATCTTTCACGAAAGCAGCGGATCCCGCGAAGAACACAGAGAACATGAGGAGCGAAACGAGGGAAAACACGGGGGAAACACAAGAGAAACACTAAACCAACAAGAAATAGTCACACATGTGCTAGATCCTCGAGTACATAAGAAATCACACGATCCACGGACAACTAAGGATGATACAAAGGTAGCTGGTCTTCTCCGTGAGGAGGTCTTGAAGTTCTTTTGTGCAAGGAGGTCTTGAATCCAAAGGGATCTTCTCCGAAGAGGGGCCGCGGTCTCTCTCGTGGAGTTGATCCGATGTGGATGAGCAATGCTCTATCTCTAAATATGATACCAATGCTAACCCTAGAAAGTAGGACGAGGAGGAGTATATATAGTCTAGGGGTGGAAGGGGTACACAGGCCTCCGCCCTTCACTGTGCGCAGACAGGGGAGGCTGGACGTCCGGGTGTCAGGCCGGATGTCCGGGCTTTCACGCGAGGCCGGATGTCCAGGCTGGAGCGGCTGGCTTCGTTGCTCTCGGGTTCGGAGGGGTCCGGATTTCCGGGCTGGAGGCCGGATATTCGGGAGCTCGGGAAGGGCCGGATGTTCGGGCTGTCGGGGCTGGATGTCCAGGGTCTGTAGATGCTTGGCGGCTGTGCAGCTTGATGATGGACGACGCTCCAGGGGCCGGGCGTCCGGGGTCGTGACCGGATGTCTGGGTCCTGGGAGGTGTTCCTGACTCCTTCTGTGGGTTCTCTTCATCCATGGACTTGGGGACTTGTTCACCTTCACATGCATCTTCGGAAGGGTCCTCTTGGTACCTAATCATGCACAACGTCTCGGACTTAGGTAGTAGCCATGTCTCGAGAAGATCATATGTATTATCACTAAGGAGAGAAGTCACCTCGGTCTCGAGAGCTCTAGCTCTAGCTCAACTCAGGGGTCCTCTTGGCACTTCCTGAGACGATGGTAGGTCCATGGGGATGACTGTAGGATGCTCCGCATCATCTCCCCTCCCTTGGGGAAGATCCGACCTCGGATTGAGATCCTCATCACCATGGTAGGGCGAGAGATCCTTGATGTTGAAGATGTCACTCACGGAGTACTTGTTGCGCGGGAGGTCGATCTTGTAGGCGTGGTTGTTGTAGCGTTCAAGCACCTTGAAGGGTCCATCCGCTCATGGGCGAAATTTGGACTTGCGTTCATGGGGGAAGCGGTCCTTGCGAAGGTGTAGCCACACAAGATCTCCAATGTTGAATACCATGGGGTGCTTCTTGATGTTGCGCTTAGTCGCAAGTCATTGTACTTGGCGCTCGATGGTTTGCCTTGTATCTTCATGCACCTTCTTGAGATGATTCACGCGTGCACTTGCGTCCATATTGATGCGCTCTTGTAGTGGTAGAGGGAGAATGTCCAATGGGGACAAAGGTTTGAATCCGTAGACGACCTCGAAGGGGGACTTGTCGGTTGTTGAGTGTCTTGCGCGGTTGTAGGCGAACTCGGCGATAGGTAGACACTCCTCCCACTCCTTGATGTTCTTGTTGATGAGTACTCTAAGTAGAGCAGAGAGTGTGCAGCTGGTCACCTCTGTTTGGCCGTCAGTTTGAGGATGGTAAGCCGTGGAGAAGAGTAGCTTGATTCCGAGCTTGGCGCATAGGGTCTTCCAAAAGTAGCTTAGGAACTTGACGTCGCGGTTTGAGACAATCATTTTTTTGCACTCCATGAAGATGCAATATTTCCCTACAAAAGAGATTGGCAACATGTGAAGCATCGTCTATCTTGTTGCAAGGAATGAAATGTGCCATCTTGGAGAAACGGTCCACAACGAGAAATACTGGATCCTTTCCATTTCGAGTCCTAGGCAATCCAAGTAAAAAATCCATGCTAATGTCTTCCCATGGTTGATATGGAATTGGTAGAGGCATGTAAAGGCCATGGGATTGAGCTTTAGACTTAGCTTTGCAACATGTAGAGCATCGGTTAGTGAAGCGGTTGACGTCACGAAACATCTTGGGCCAAAATTAGTTCTTGGAGAGCGTGTTAAATGTCTTGTTGCGTCCAAAATGTCCCATTAAGCCTCCTCCATGAGATTCCTGCAAAAGCAACAAATGAAGAGAAGACACGGGGATGCAAAGCTTGTTAGCTCTCATAAGATATCCATCTTTGATGCAATAGCGTTCCCAAGATGTATGCGTCAAACATTTGGGATAAGGAGTAGCAAATGTACGATCATGCTCATATATAGAAGTGTTTTATGTTCTCAAAGCCAATGACATCCATTTCAAGTTGAGTAACAAGCATGCATAAGCGGGAAAGGGCATCCACCACAATATTTTCCTTACCTTTAATGTACTTGATGACATAAGGAAAAGACTCAATAAATTCACTCCATTTAGCATGACGCTTGTTCAACTTGGTTTGGCCCTTAAGGTACTTGAGCGTTTCATGATCGGTATGAATGATGAATTCATGAGGGCGAAGATAGTGTTCCCATTCATGTAAAACTCGCACTAAAAGATATAGCTCTTTGTCATAGATGGGGTAATTGAGTTGCGCTCCGAAGAGTTTCTACTAAAGTAACCTATGGGGGGCTTCTCTTGCATTAACACACCTCCTATGCCATTACCGCTTGCATCGCAATGAATCTCAAAGGGTTTGTCAAAGTTTGGTAATGCAAGCACGGGAGCATGAGTACGCAAATTCTTAAGCTCATTGAAAGCGGTATCTTGGGATGGTCCCCAAACAAAAGGTGCATTCTTCTTGCTCAAAGCATGCAAAGGCGAAGCAATGGTGCTAAAATCTTTCACAAAGCGATGATAGAAACCCGCAAGGCCAAGAAAGCTACGCACTTGTTGCAAGTTGGTTGGTTGGGGCCAAGTCTTAATAGCATTGATCTTGTACTCATCTACATGAACACCCTTAGAGGAAACAACAAAGCCCAAGAAAACGAGCTTATCCACGCCGAAGAGGCACTTTTCCATGTTAGCAAAGAGATGCTCGTCTCAAAGGGTTTGCAAAACGGTTCGAACATGGGTGACATGATCTTTAAGAGATTTGCTATAAACAAGGATATCATCGAACTTGACCACAACAAACACACCAATGTAAGGGCGAAAGACATGATTCAGGAGGTAGGGGGTCTCCGGACAGCAGGACTATATCCTTTGGCCGGACTGTTGGACTATGAAGATACGAGATTGAAGGCTTCGTCCTGTGTCCGGATGGGACTCTACTTGGCGTGGAAGGCAAGCTAGGAAATATGGATATGTATGTCTCCTCCTTTGTAACTGACCTTGTGTAACCCTAGCCCCCTCTGGTGTCTATATAAACCCGAGGGTTTTAGTCCGTAGGAGAACAGACAATCATACCATAGGCTAGCTTCTAGGGTTTAGCCTCTCCGATCTCGTGGTAGATCAACTCTTGTAATACCCATATTATCAAGTATAATCAAGCAGGACATAGGGTTTTACCTCCATCAAGAGGGCCCGAACCTGGGTAAAACATCGTGTCCCCTGCTTCCTGTTACCATCCGCCTTAGACGCACAGTTCGGGACCCCCTACCCAAGATCCGCCGGTTTTGACACCGACATTGGTGCTTTCATTGAGAGTTCCTCTCTGTCATCGTCATTAGGCCTAATGGCTCCTTCAATCATCGATAGTGATGCAGTCCAGGGTGAGATCTTTCTCCCCGGACAGATCTTTGTGATCGACGTCTTTGCACTGCGGGCCAACTCGCTTGGCCATATGGAGAAGATCAAGAGTTATGCCGCTGGCCACCAGGTCAGGTTTGGAAGCCTAAACTACACGGCCGATATCCGCGGAGACTTGATCTTCGACGGATTCGAGCCCCTGCCTAGTGCACCACACGGTCACGATGAGCATGATTTAGCTCTGCCATTGGACAGTGTTCAGGAGATCGCGCCGGCAACTGCCCCGACCCTCAATTCAGAGCCAGTTGCGCCATCCATGGACGGGTGGATAGACCCCGCCACGGAGGCCGCACCATCAGCGATCGAGCCAAGTATCGACCTTACCCTTCACGGGAGCCATGACGCCGAACTACCGGATTCTTCCCTGGCCACGGACTCCGAACCGCTTGCGACCGTGCCTATCGAATCCGACTGGGCGCCGATCATGGAGTTTACCTCCGCGGATATTTTTCAGCACTCGCCCTTCGGCGACATACTGAACTCATTAAGGTCTCTCTCCTTGTCAGGAGAGTCCTGGGCGAACTATGCCCGGCAGGATTGGGATGCGGATGACGAAGAAATTCGCTGCCCACCCACCACCTACTTACTAGCCACTGTCGATGATTTGACCGACATGCTCGACTTCGACTCCGAAGACATCGACGGTATGGACGACGATCCAGGAGATGAACAGGAACCACTGCCCACGGGGCACTGGACGCCCACTTCATCATATGATGTATACATGGTGGACACACCCAAAGAAAACAACGACGAGGAACAGAAGGACGCAGCGAAGGGTTGTTCCCTCGAGAAGCAGTCAAAGCGGTGGCGTAAGCGCCGCTCCAAATCCCACCTCAGTAGAAACAGTGGTCATATAGACCCAGCGATAGAGCAGGGTGAACCATCGCCCGACCAGGGCAACACGGAGAATCAAACCGAACAACCCGACCCAGTCGAAGATAACAGTCCGGACGACATCACACCGGACAGGCACCCGGAGCAACAGAATGCCCATCAAAGGCTGGTTGCCACTGCGAGGAGTCTGAAAAAGCAAAAGCAAAGGCTTAGGGCTGCACAAGACACACTCAGGATAAGATGGAGTGAAGTACTCAACACTGCAGCGAAGTACGGCAGTAATCGCCACACCAAGAGCTACCCGAAGCAAAAGCTGCTACCTGAATTTGATGAGGAGGCCTTAGATCCCCCGCAATCAAAAAACAAAATGGCCATCCAGTCAGATAGACGACCTCGTGGCCAACATAGAACGGCAAACGACGCTGCACATAAGCCAGTACGCGATCCGCGTGAGGACTCGCATCAAAAGTACGACGCAACCAGGTCCATCTACGGGCCACGCAAGCATGCTCCAGCATGCAATGCAACACAACAAACATCCCAATACCTTGGTACACCCAAATATAGGGGTGCCGCACACCCCCTATGTTTCACCGATGAGGTGCTGGACCATGAATTTCCAGAGGGATTCAAACCCGTAAACATAGAGGCGTACGATGGAACGACAGACCCTGGGGTCTGGATTGAGGACTACATCCTCCATATCCATATGGCTCGAGGAGACGATCTCCACGCCATCAAGTACTTACCCCTCAAGCTCAAAGGGCCAGCTCGGCACTGGCTTAAAAGCCTCCCCGAAAACTCCATTGGAAGCTAGGAAGAGCTCGAAGACGCCTTTCGGGCAAATTTTCAAGGGACATATGTCCGACCACCGGATGCAGACGATTTAAGTCATATAACTCAACAGCCTGGAGAGTCAGCCCGAAAGCTTTGGAACAAGTTCCTCACTAAAAAGAACCAAATAGTCGACTGTCCAGACGCCGAAGCCTTAGCAGCTTTCAAGCACAGTGTTTGAGACGAATGGCTTTCCAGACACCTCGGCCAAGAAAAGCCGAGAACAATGGCAGCATTAACAAGCCTCATGACCCGCTTTTGCGCGAGCGAGGACAACTTGTTAGCCCGATGCGGCACCAGCGACCCAAGTACATCCAAAGTCAGGGATGGAAACGGGAAATCACGACGCAACAAAAACAAGCGCCGAAATAAAGAAGACAGCCCGAAGAGCACAACGGTTAACACCGGATTTAAAAGCTCTCGGCCTGGTCAGCAAAAGCTGCCCCCCAAAGGCAACAGAGACGAACTATCCAGCCTAAACAAGATTCTGGACCAAATATATCAGATCCATAGCACCCCCGATAAACCTGCAAATCATACCCATAGAGAATGTTGGGTCTTCAAGCAGTCCGGCAAGCTCAACGCCGAACACAAGGGTCAGGATACACCAAGCAAAGACGAGGACGAGCCTCGCAAGCAAAGAACTAGGGAACAAAAGAAATTCCCACCAAAAGTTAAAACAGTAAACGTGTTACACGTAACAAAGGGGAGAAACAAAGCGGCACTCCTAGAGACACATGTCCCAGGGCCTATCACAGCGGAGTTCTGCCACTGGTCGTCCCAACCGGTCACCTTCAACTATCGAGATTACTCGGCAAGTATCCGGCATGCAGGATGGGTTGCCTTGGTATTAGACCCAATAATTGACGGATACCACTTCACACGAGTCCAGATGGACGGTGGCAGCAGTTTAAACCTGATATATCAGGACACAGACCGCAAAATGGGGATAGACCCAACAAAAATTAGCCGTAGAAATACTACCTTTAAAGGAGTAATGCCAGGCCTAGAGGCCCATTGCACAGGCTCCCTGCTACTAGAGGTTATATTCGGCTTTCCCGATAACTTCCATAGCGAAAATTTAACATTCCACATCGCTCTGTTCCAATGTGGCTTTCAAGCACTACTCGGACGCGAAGCTTTCGCTCGCTTTAATGCAATACCGCATTACGCTTCCCTCATTCTTAAGATGCCCGATCCACGTGGCATCATTACAGTAAATGGAATTATTGAGTGCTCCTTCTGCGTGGAAGACTGTGCGGCTGCCTTGGCAGCCGCACACTAAACGGCCTCACCAACTAAAGCATCTGACAGGTCGTTAAGACCACGGACACGGTTGGACGAGTCCGACACTGCTATATGTAATTGATACAGGTTTGATGGCAATACCCCTATTACAATACAAGGGGCTCAACACACGCGCACAAGTGACAATCAGGCTCAACTTTACTCATATTGTTTATTTAGTATAAGTTACCTTTTGCACGGCAACTTTTCAATTAAGTTCCTCTCTTTTTCAGATGACCATCATGCTACACCCGTCCAGAATACGGCACAACGGAGACACATGCGCAGACGTGCAGCAGGGACCCGTTCCAAGGATTCTTTTTAGATTAAGACCCTGCGTAAACCTTTTTTACTGTCTCTTGTTGATACACATCCCTCGGATTCTCAGTACAATTGAGAAGGATGCTGACGTATTGGCATGTGGCCACGTCAGAATATTGCACGTACCTGGACACCAGGGGCTTATTACAAAAGGCACTGTTTAGGCCCGGTTTACACCATAAAGACCGAATACCTTAGGGAGTGTTCGGCGTCGCGAGTTTGGCCTTATATGCATCAGCTCCGAATCATGTCTTTGGCCAAATGTTGGGTTTGCCTGGCTACTGTGTTTTGCTTCCTTACATTCCACTCTATCGGCTAAGGCGGCGCCAGGAGAACTACTGCGATTGTGCCCTGGTTCATCCGGACGAGCACCTCGGTAGAGAAAGCCGAAAACTGATTTTCATGATATAGCGTGAGACTGGTCAACCACTCGATGACCTATTGGAATCTTCAGGATTCCTCCGCCTTAACGAAGGGTCGTTTCCCGGCCAGGCATGTACGCACCCCGAATTCGGATGAGTGCGGAGCCACGAGGGGCTATATAGTAGCCCCACTGTCAAACTCCTTTGGCTAAGTGAAAGTGTTAAAGCATTATAGTCCGGTCGCCTTGTTCGCAACGCTATCACCTCCTCAATGGACCAAGACGTTGGATCAAGTGTGAACATGCGTCTTCTGCAAACACCCCCGCATTATTTGCGTGGGGGCTGAAGCCGACGACTGCAATCTTTCAGGTTATATACATATATACATAAACGGCCGCACAGGAGGCATCATAATACTTTCGGGCAAAAGTACAAATACAACCTTGATAAACTTAATAAAACATTGTTTTTACAATGGGAATACATGTCACTCAAACATAATATTCTTCTAGCACCGGGCCTCTATCGAACGAGCGCCTTCAAGAACTTCTTCAAAATAGTGGTCGGCAGCCACTGGCCTATGGCCGATCCCTGCGCTGCAACAGTGATGGCATCCATCTCCGCCCAGTATGTTTTTACATGGGCAAGGGCCATCCATGAGCCTTCTATGCATGCCGACCTCTTCATCGCGTTAATGTGCGGCACCGCACCAAGGAACTGCTGCACCAAACTAAAATAGCTGTTCGGCTTTGGCCTTTCCGGCCACAGATGATCCACAACCGACCTCATGGCGAGTCCGGACAATCTATTCAGCTCGGCCCATTCGGCAAGACGATCAGTCAATGGAAGTGGACGCTCTGGAACGTTAAATTGTGACCAGAATAGCTTGTCCACTTCATGATCTGTTTGATCTCGGAAGTATTCGGCCGCATCGATAGCACTCGCCGCCAAGTCCAGATATGCGTCCGCCGAACTCCACAGCCGGTCCAGAGGGGCATACCGAGGATCTCCAAACTTCCTCCGCAGCATAAAGGGTTTCCCAGCCGCGATATCCCCAGGTTGACGCAGCTCCTCCTTTTTCGCTCTCATCGCAGAGCGGGTGTCTTTGGTCGCCATCATGGCCTTTTCCAGGTCCATCGCCTTCGCTCGGTTTTCTTCTTCAAGAAGCTGGCAACGGTCGGCAGTATCTTTTAACTTTACAGCCATCTTAGCCATTTTCTCTTTGCTCTCGCAATGTGTGGCCTGTTCGGCCCTTAACTCTTTGGCCGCTTGCAAAGCAGTCGCATTGCTACTCCTTGCTTGCTCCTTGGCTCGGGGAAGCTCCGCCCGAAGGGTATCCACGGTGGCTGCTCCATATGTAGTCACAACATATTAAAGATATTGGCATCATGCTGCTCTTATTATGTGACAATCACTAGAAAGGCCACTCACCCTGTGCCTCGTCAAGCCGCTTGTTGACAAGCACGATGTCGGCATCTGCCGCATCCAGCTGCCGCTTTAGTTCGGCATACCCATCAGTCCAGCTAGTCACCGGAGTTTCAACCACCTGCACGTAAAGGTAGTCTAGTTATTACCTGGGACTATGATCCTCTATTTGCCGCCGTTTTCGACGACAACTAGAGTCTTAGGGGCTAGTATCTACACGGGGCACATCTAAAAATGTGCGGTACTTTCAAAAATATACATCATTTCACGTAGCTCAAAACTTGTCAGTAGACTCATAAAGGCTTCATGTAGCCCGCTTTCGGCAGACGAAATCCTTTCAATCACCATACCCATCAATGTGCGGTGCTCTTCTAAGATAACCGCCATCTCCGGCAGATCCCTCCGTACATCCGACCATGCACCAGACGGTGCCGGACTCTTTTGATTGCTCTCTTCGAGAGCCGTATACTGAGGACTTCGGGTGGCTATAGGATTACCTTCTAGCCTTGCCGAATCAGGAGAAGCCCTCCACTACGACACCTCGGGGTCGCCCGCTTCGTAAGGCGGTGTGGCAGGGGGAGGCGTTTCGCTCTCCATCATCTCTAGAAGAAGATCCCCCGAAGACGAGCTCAGCTGAGAAGGGCTAAGATCCAAACTGCAAGATAAATACTTCGGTTATTTTCCTCAGAAGTAAGGTAGGATATATTCACTATTAAATACCTTTTGATTACTTACAGCTTGTTAGAGGTCTGATCCCCGCGCGGACATTGTGCGGCAAGAACCCCCTCTGAGGCAGGACTCTCTGGCGGAGATTTCTTCTCCCGTTTGGAAACCTTGATTTCCGGATCTTCGAAGGTAGTTCTATTCCTTCCTCGGAAAGAGAGAATGTCAAACTCTTCCCCTCGGTTATCCTCCCTCGCGGAGGCGCTCATTCCCTCGGTTGGAATAGGTAGCAATGGAGGCCCGCTTTCGCCCTCTTTATTCCCCCTTCATCTTCCTTTGAGGGCACCGGACAAGGTGCTGGCTTGAGCATCTTTTCCAGCACCGGATTGTCCAAGCCTTCAGGAAGGGGGGGCGAACACCGGATCATCTTCGCCTTTGTTATCCAGTCCTGGTCAAAGAGCGATTCTTCAGAATGATGTCATGATAAATAAAAGGACGGTGTGTTCAGCCATGGGATTACTTACTTGGGCAGCGGTGCGGTTGCTGCTCAGGCCCACGTCCTCGGTAGTGTCCGGACACTCTATTTGGGGTCCGAAGAACGATTTGTACATCTCCTCGTGCGTCATGCCGAGGAAGTTCTGAATAGTGCGTGGTCCTTCTGGGTTGAATTCCCACATGCGGAGGGGCCGACGTTTGCAAGGCTGGACTCGATGAACCAGCATGACTTGCATTACCATAACCAGACTGAAATCTCCCTCGAAGAGATCTCGGATACGGCTCTGCAGTATTGGCACGTCCTTGGCTGGACCCTAGCTCAGTCCCCTGCTGATCCAGGACATTAGTTCTAGTGGAGGGCCCGAGCAAAAGGTGGGGGTAGCTACCCACTTGGCACTTCGAGGAGCTGCGATGTAAAACCACTTCCGTTGCCACAATCCGTACACCTCTGGAAAGGAACCCTTTGGCCATGGAGCATCAGCAATTTTGCTTATTAAAGCACCTCCACACGCTGCGTACTGTCCCTCGACCTTCTTCGGCTTCACATCGAAGGTCTTGAGCCACAAGCCGAAGTGAGGGGTAAGGCGGAGCAAGGCCTCACAAACGACAATAAATGACGAGATGTGAAGAAGGGAGTCCGGGGCCAGATCATGAAAATCCAGCCCGAAATAGAACATAAGACCCCTGACAAAGGGATCCAGAGCAAGGCCTAGTCCTTGGAGGAAGTGGGAGACGAACACAACTCTCTCATTGGGTTCGGAAGTAGGGACGACCTGCCCTCGGGTGGGCAGCCTATGCGAAATTTCGGCGGTCAGATATCTGGCCTCCCTCAACTTCTTGATGTCCTCCTCCGTGACGGAGGAAGACATCCACCAGCCTTGAAGGCTGGATCCGGACATGATTGAAGGTCTGAAGCGCCTGACCTTGGCTTTGGGTGTTAGAACTCGAGGCGGGGGAGGGATTCAATTGAGCACGGGAAGGAAAAAAGTAACATCCTGGTCCCTTTATAAAGAGGGTGAATATCAAGCGTCCTCCTCGTGGCCGTTTGGGACTTGCCTAAAATCTAGGAGTCCTAGGCACGGTTGGGTTACCCACGTCCATATTGATGAGAATCCCGTAATAAGGGGAACAAGATCTCTACTTTGACAAGACGTGTCAAGAAACCGCCTCGCGTTATGTGCGGGGTTGGTTAAAGAAAAAAGGTTCAAATAATTAGCGGTCCATGGCGCGATGTCATGCTGCCAAAACGTGTCAGCAAATTAGATTTGTGGTAATATTATTCTCTCTACGGTGGTATGTGGAACTTATTTTGCAGGGTCGGACACTATCCTTGTATTCAAATTCTTCCATGGTATATTCAGAGGAGGAACCCGCCTTGCAATGCCGAAGACAACACTGCGCGCCGGACTCGTCGTCATTGAAGCCTGGTTCAAGGGCTACTGAGGGGGTCCTGGATTAGGGGGTCTCCGGATAGCAGGACTATATCCTTTGGCCGGACTGTTGGACTATGAAGATACGAGATTGAAGACTTCGTCCCGTGTCCGGATCGGACTCTACTTGGCGTGGAAGGCAAGCTAGGCAATACGGATATTTATGTCTCCTCATTTGTAACCGACCTTGTGTAACCCTAGCCCCCTCCAGTGTCTATATAAACCGGAGGGTTTTAGTCCGTAGGACAATAGACAATCATACCATAGGCTAGCTTCTAGGGTTTAGCCTCTCCGATCTCGTGGTAGATCAACTCTTGTAATACCCATATTATCAAGTATAATCAAGCTGGACGTAGGGTTTTACCTCCATCAAGAGGGCCCAAACCTAGGTAAAACATCGTGTCCCCTGCTTCCTGTTACCATCCGCCTTAGACGCACAGTTCGGGATCCCCTACCCGAGATCCGCCGGTTTTGACACCGACAATTCATAAGGCGCATAAAAAGTACCCGGTGCTTCCGATAGACCCATAGGCATGACTAACCACTCATACAACCCAAACTTGGTTTTGAAAGTGGTTTTCCATTCATCACCCTCTTGTATGCGGATTTGATAGTAACCACTCTTAAGATCAATTTGGAAAATATAGTGGCACCACTAAGTTCATCAAGCATATCATCAAGGCGTGGAATGGGATACCTATAGCGAACGGTGATAGCATTGATAGGTCTACAATTGGAGCACATGCGAAAGCTACCGTCTCGTTTTGGCACAAGAATGACCGGGACGGCACAAGGGCTCAAACTTTCACGCACATGTCCATGGTTTATGAGATGCTTTACTAGCCATTGTATTTCATTGGTTTCTTCGGGGTTGACGCGGTAGGGAGCTTTGTTCGGAAGAGGTGCTCCGGGGATGAGGTCGATGCGGTGCTCGATGCCTCGTAGTGGAGGTAGTCCCAGAGGTAGCTCGTCGGGGAAAACATCTTGATATTCCTGCAAAAGAGAAGATAACACTAAAGGTAGAGTGTGAGAGGTGTTAGCTTGTGTTGTATTGTCCTTGCACAAAAGGACATAGTGTATCACACTAGATGGGTTCTCACACACTCCTCTTATCTCACTTTTGGAAGCAAATAGGACTAAGTTTTTCTTTTCGCTCATCGTGGAGGCGCTCGATTTGGGATTTTGGCGCTCACTCTACTTTTGGTGGCTCGCTCTCTCACTATTCTCTCCATGATGGGTGGCTTTCTTGTCGGCGATCACTTGGCTTGGAGACATGGGACGAAGTACGTATTCCTTTCCCTTCATCTTGAAGATATAGTGGTTCATTCGGCCATTGTGGATGACTCCTCTATCAAATTTCCATGGGCGTCCAAGGATAATGTGGCAAACGGTCATTGGAATGACGTCGCACTCCAAAGTGTCTTCGTAGGCACCAATTTTGAAGGATACTTGTACTCGATGCTCGACTTGGAGAGTGCCGGAGTCGCTAAGCCATTGAACTTTGTAGAGATGTGGGTGCTTCATCTTGGGCAATCGGAGCTTGGAGCAAAGTTCTTCACTTGCGAGGTTATGACAACTCCCTCCATCGATGATGACCTTGACACATCTTCCATTGATGCAGGCCTTGGTATGAAAGATATGGCATCTTTGGTCTTCTTCTTGGTGATGTTGGAGAGTCAAGACCTAGGAGACATCAAGAGCAGGACTTGAATCTTCATTGCAAAAGACTTGTTCTTCTTCATTATTCAGTTGCCGGTGCATGGCGACTTGCTCGAGGGCATCCATTTCTCCTTCGCCCATTGAGTCATAAGTGAGGCCGTCGTTGAGGATCATGGTATGTTTGTTGGTTCACTCATAGGAATTGTGGCCTCGGCCTCCGCATGTGAAGCATTTGAAGGAACTTGTCTTCACGGTCTCATCGGTGGGGGTTGATGATGATGAAGCTCTTGCCTTGAAGTTGCTTGTAGTAGGAGGATGACTTGGAGTTGACGAAGCTTTCTTGGAACTCAACTTGTCGACGTTGCTTGTACAAGGCTTGGTAGACGATGTTGGAGTCATTGAAGCTTGGGTGTTGGAGAAGCCGTCGGACTTGGATGAGAACTTGGCATACTTGAAATCGTCTTGCACTTGACATTCCGCTTTTGTAGCTTGATGCATGAGCTCGATGAGGTTTGAGTATGGTTGGAAGTCGGCGATCTTCTTGATAGGATGGTTTAGTCCATTCAAGAAACGTGCCATAGTTTGCTCATCATCTTCCGTGACATTGGCTCTTATCATGGCAATCTCCATCTCCTTGTAGTACTCTTCAACTCTCTTGGTTCCTTGCTTGAGTAGTTGAAGTTTCTTGGAGAGGTCGCGGTTGTAGTAGTTAGGCACAAAGCGTGCTCGCATGACATCCTTCATTTGCGCCCAAGTAGTGATGGGTGGTTCACTTCTTGCCTCTCGGCGCTCGATAACTTGTTCCCACCAAATGAGGACATAGTCTTGGAACTCAAGGGATGCCATTGCGATGTTCTTCTCTTCTTCCTAGTTGTGCAAATGGAAGATTTTGTCGACCTTCAATGCCCATGAAAGGTACTCTTCGTGATTGTTGCTTCCATTGAACTTGGGCATGGTGAACTTTACCTTGTCTTAGCGTTGCTCTTATTGTGTTAGGGTCGGGGATGATGACGCACATGTTGTTGATGATTGTCCAACTCGTGTTGCTCTTGGCGAGGAGGGTTGTTAAACTCATGTTGCTCTTGTCGTGGAGGATTCCCATTGTCTTCATGCTCTTGGATGAACTTGATGTCCTTGAGGAGCTTGTGGAAGGTCTTGTCGAGATCGAGGAGGAACTTGACGATGCGCGCGAGCTTGAAATCTTCGTTCATGAGCTTCTTTGCAAAGTGCTTCTTCATGTTCACGAGCTTGTCAGCCTCGGTTGGCTACGGCACGACTTGAATCTTGGAGGGCTTGTTGCGCCTCAAGTGCTTGAGCATCACGTGTCGGCGTTCTGGGAACGGGGGTCTCCAGACTTGCCTGCCTGCGGCCCATGGCGTGGCTTTGCTAGCAGGCCCTCTACGGCCCATCTTCATCAACAAGGCATTCAATACCCTCGCGAGGCGGACGACGCAAGACCTCCTCAGGAGCGGCCTCGCCAGGCAGGCTCGCGAGGGGCGGAGAGTTCAAGGCCAGGCAAACCTCGCGAGGTTCTCATGACATGAGCCATGACGATCGAGACCAGGCGGGCGCCAGCGCCCACAGCGTCCTTGTTTCCTCTTTGGTGCTAAGGGGGCAAGAGCAGGAGCAGAGTACCGAGGCATCAAGCAAAGGTTTCCATATCGGTGCAACAAGACCAAGACCAGAAGGACGGCAAGACGGAGGTCACTATGGAGCCCACGACGGCGTCACCACCAGAGCCTTTTGGAGGCGAAGACCACTTTTTTCAGGATAAGCTGTACTAGTTGTCCCCTTTCAAATTGGTTGTTTTGGCTCCCTTCCCGCTCAATATTTGGGGAGAGGACCAGGGCCTCTATAAATAGGACTAGCCACCACCGTAGAGGGGGATCCGGTCTTGGACCGAGAGAGATAGGATCTTGGATCGGATCCACCCCACCAAGGCCACACACAAGTTCGCCAAGCACAAGAACACCTCAACCTCAGGAGGCTGTTCTTCCCCTTGTACTGTTCATCCTCAGCCCAAGAGGCAATCCACCACCACCACACTAGAGTAGGGTATTACACCACAAAGGTGGCCCGAACCAGTATAAATCTTGTGTCCCTTGTGTTGTGATATCGTCAAGTTAGTTCGTAAGATCTTAGCCGAGTTAGGACGCAGACCCGTAGGGGGGAAATCTTCGCGCGCACCCTAGTGTTCGAACCTTTAAGGTTTTGCCGGAACCCGTGATCCGACATTTGGCGTGCCAGGTAGGGGTGCGCCGAAGCTTCCCTTCCGTCGCTCCATGTCATGCTGCTTCATCGTCTCCATGGAGGACGCACGCCGCGCCCGCGCCGAGCGTCGGGCTTCCCTCGCCACCCGCATTGCTCAGACGGCCCCTGTCGGCGGGCCACCTCGTCGCTCTTCGTCGCCTGCCGCCACTGGCCCGGCGGGGAATGAGCATCAAGCACCCTCGCTGCACCCTTCGGTGCGACAGGATGGCCGCACCGCCACTCCGTCACTGACTCTTGCTGGTTCGTCGTCTCACGCTCATCACGTTCCCATGGACGCACGGGCCGCGCTCCTCATGGCGCATGAGCTCCTGCGCTACCACCCAGTCAACGACCTCTACGAGGACTGGCTTGACCGCATCGCCGAGCTTGTCCGTGCCGCAGGGGCTCCCCTGCGATGTCCCACTCTGTGCCTCGCCCTCTGCCTGCCACGAGTGACGCAGCTCACGAAGCACCTCCACCACCTCTGCACCAAGACGGCGCCCTAGCGCCAAGGCACGTGGCTCCACGACGCGACCCACCGCGTCCGGCGCCCGCGCGTGAAGAAAGAAGCTGTCAAGAAGTCCCTTGACCGCAAGTGAACGCTCCGCCGCTCCTCGCACCACCACGCCAGGATCATTTGCTGTGGCAAGGCCCCGCTCTGCTTGCCATAGCGACGCACGAGCGCCAAAACCAAGTTCCACCTCCAAGGCGGGCCTCGGTGACCACGGCCGGCTTCCGTGCCTTCACCCCCGAGCTACGTAGCGTTGCCTGGCCGGGAAAATTCAAGCCAGATCTGCCTCCTCGCTACGACGGCACCCCTGACCCCGCAGAGTTCCTGCATCTCTATGAGTTGAGCATCGAGGAGGCCAACGGCGACGAGAAAATCATGGCGAACTGGTTTCCCATGGCCCTCAAGGATGGCCCCCGCTCCTGGCTCCTGAACCTCCCTCCGGGCTCGATTTCCTCCTGGGACGAGATGCGCAACCACTTCATCGCCAACTTTCATGGCACTCGTGACCGCCCCCGCTCTCGGGTGACCTGCGCTGCATGAATAAACAACCAGGAGAGACCCTGTAGAAGTACATCCAGCGCTTCAACAACGCGTGAATCAAGATCCCGAAGGTGATCGACGAGGCCATCATCTCAGCGTTCTCCAATGGCGTCCGCGACGTCAAGATGAAGGAGGAGCTCGCAATCCATGAGGAGCTGTGCACGACCTTGGAGCTATTCAACATAGCGACCAAGTGCGCCAGAGCTGAGGAGGGGCGCCTCTCCCTCCTCGAGCTCCCTGCTGCGGACCCAGAGGAGAAGAAGACCAAGGCCAAGGACGTGAAGTGCATGGGAGCAGCCATGCTCGCGACGGAATCGGACACCAAGCGCGGCAGAGACCAGCCCGAGTCATCCAAGAGCAGTCGACCGTTCTGCACCTTCCATAACCTGCATACCCATAACACCAGCTACTGTCAAGAGGGCAGAGCCATTCGGGAAGGACGCTTCGGTCGGCGCCCCAAGCGCAGTGACTGGGGCTACGGCCGAGGAGGAGGACATGGTGGCGGACGCTGGGACGGTTGTGGCCCGCTCCAGGAGTGGTGCGACTGGCCTCGTGAGGACCGCTGGCAGGGTCAACCTCGCGAGGGCGCCTGGAGGGACTAGCCTCGTGAGGATCGTCCTCAAGGTAACGCTGGCCTTCGTCCACTACCGCCACCACCTAGAAGGAATGACGACCACCATCAAGACGAGGGGGCTGGGGGGTTCTAGGAGTTGTGCGCTATCGCCTGCATCTTGGGCGGAGCTCAAGCCCCAGCCTCACAGCGTATCTTCAAACAGCTTGCTCGCGAAGTGAATGCAGTTCTCCCCAGGCTCGAGGCCACACGCCCGCTCAGATGGTCCAGGTGCCCCATCACGTTCAGTTCAGCAGATCAGCTCAAGTGCGCAGCTACTGCAGGCGTGCTACCTCTTGAGCACTGCGTTGGATTTCCTTGAAGAGGAAAGGATGATGCAGCAAAGTAGCGTAAGTATTTCCCTCAGTTATTGAGAACCAAGGTATCAATCCAGTAGGAGGCTACACGCGAGTCCCTCGTACCTGCACAAAACAAATAACTCCTTGCAACCAACGCAATGAGGGGTTGTCAATCCCTTCACGGTCACTTACGAGAGTGAGATCTGATAGATATGATAAGATAATATTTTTGGTATTTTTGTGATAAAGATGCAAAGTAAAATAAAAGCAAAGTAAAAAGCAAAGGAAATAACTAAGTATTGGAAGATTGATATGATGAAGATAGACCCGGGGGCCATAGGTTACACTAGTGGCTTCTCTCAAGAGCATAAGTATTTTATGGTGGGTGAACGAATTACTGTTGAGAAATTGACAGAATTGAGCATAGTTATGAGAATATCTAGGTATGATCATGTATATAGGCATCACGTCCGAGACGAGCAGACCGACTCCTGCCTGCATCTAGTACTATTACTCCACTCATCGACCGCTATCCAGCATGCATCTAGAGTATTAAGTTCATGAAAATAGAGTAACGCCTTAAGCAAGATGACATGATGTAGAGGGATAAATTCATGCAATATGATAAAAACCCCATCTTGTTATCCTCGATGGAAACAATACAATATGTGCCTTGCTGCCCCTACTGTCACTGGGAAAGGACACCGCAAGATTGAACCCAAAGCTAAGCACTTCTCCCATTGCAAGAAAGATCAATCTAGTAGGCCAAACCAAACTGATAATTCGAAGAGACTTGCAAATATAACCAATCATACATAAAAGAATTCAGAGAAGATTCAAATATTGTTCATAGATAATCTTGATCATAAACCCACAATTCATTGGTCTCAACAAACAAACCGCAAAAACAAGATTACATCGAATAGATCTCCACAAGAGAGGGGGAGAACATTGTATTGAGATCCAAAAAGAGAGAAGAAGCCATCTAGCTAATAACTATGGACCCGAAGGTCTGAGGTAAACTACTCACACTTCATCGGAGAGGATATGGTGTTGATGTAGAAGCCCTCCATGATGGATGCCCCCTCCGGCAGTGCTCCGAAACAGGTCCCAAGATGGGATCTTGTGGATACAGAAAGTTGCGGCGGTGGAATTAGGGTTTTGGCTCCGTATCTAATCGTTTGGGGGTACGTTGGTATATATAGGAGGAAGGAGTACGTCGGTGGAGCAACAGGGGGCCCACGAGGGTGGAGGGCGCACCTGGTGGGGTAGGCGCGCTCCCCTACCTCGTGGCCTCCTGCTTTATTTCTTAACGTATGGTCCAAGTCTCCTGGATCATGTTCGGTGAGAAAATCACGTTCCCGAAGGTTTCATTCCATTTGGACTCTGTTTGATATTCCTTTTCTCTGAAACCCTAAAATAGGCAAAAAAAAACAGCAATTCTGGGCTGGGCCTCCGGTTAATAGGTTAGTCCCAAAAATAATATAAAAGTGGATAATAAAGCCCAATAATGTCCAAAACAGTACATAATATAGCATGGAGCAATCAAAAATTATAGATACGTTGGAGACGTATCAAGCATCCCCAAGCTTAATTCCTGCTCGTCCTGGAGTAGGTAAATGATAAAAAGATAATTTTTGATGTGGAGTGATACTTGGCATAATTTTAATGTAATTCTTCTTAATTGTGGTATGAATATTCAGATTCAAAAGATTCAAGATAAAAGTTCATATTGACATAAAAAATAATAATACTTCAAGCATACTAACTAAGCAATTATGTCTTCTCTAAATAACATGGCCAAAGAAAGTTCATCCCTACAAAATCATATAGTTTAGTCATGCTCCATTTTCGTCACACAAGAATGCTCTCATCATGCACAACCCCGATGACAAGCCAAGCAATTGTTTCATACTTTAGTAATCTCAAACCTATAAACTTTCACGCAATATATGAGCGCGAGCCATGGACATAACACTATGGGTGGAATATAATATGATGGGGGTTATGTGGACAAGACAAAAAGGAGAAAGTCTCACTTCAATGAGGCTAATCAATGGGCTATGGAGATGCCCATCGTTTGATGTTAATGCAAGGAGTAGGGATTTCCATGCAACGGATGCACTAGAGCTATAAATGTATGAAAGCTCAACCTAAGAAACTAAGTGGGTGTGCATCCAACTTGCTTGCTCATGAAGACCTAGGGCACTTGAGGAGGCCCATTGTTGGAATATACAAATCAAGTTCTATAATAAAAATTTCCCACTAGTATATGAAGATTATGGTGCTACTTTGAAGCACAAGTGTGGCAAAGGATAGTAGTATTGTCCCTTTTATTTTTTATTTTTTTATTTGGCCTTTCTTTTCTTTTTTATTTGGCCTTTCTTTTTCTTTTTTGGGACAATGCTCTATGAATTATGGTCATCACACATCTATTTACTTACAACTCAAGAATTACAACTCGATACTTAGAACAAGATATGACTCTATATGAATGCCTCCGGCGGTGTACCGGGATATGCAATGAACCAAGAGTGACATGGATGAAAGAATTATGAATGGTGGCTTTGCCACAAATACTATGTCAACTACATGATCATGCTAAGCAATATAACAATGATGAATGTGCCATGATAAATGGAATGGTGGAAAGTTGCATGGCAATATATCTCGGAATGGCTATGGAAATGCCATAATAGGTAGGTATGGTGGCTGTTTTGAGGAAGATATAAGGAGGTTTATGTGTGAAAGAGCGTATCATATCACGGGGTTTGGATGCACCGGCGAAGTTTGCACCAACTCTCAATGTGAGAAAGGGCAATGCACGGTACCGAAGAAGCTAGCAATGATGGAAGGGTTAGAGTGCGTATAATCCATGGACTCAACATTAGTCATAAATAACTCACATACTTATTGCAAAAATCTACAAGTCATCAAAAACCAAGCATTACACGCATGCTCCTAGGGGGATGGATTGGTAGGAAAAGACCATAGCTCGTCCCCGACCGCCACTCATAAGGAGGACAATCAAAGAACACCTAATGTTTCAAATTTGTTACACAACGTTTACCATACGTGCATGCTATGGGACTTGTAAACTTCAACACAAGCATTTCTCAAATTCACAACTACTCAACTAGCACGACGTTGATATTATTACCTCCATATGTCAAAACAATCATCAAGCATCAAACTTCTCTTAGTATTCAAAACACTCATAAGAAAAAAATACTAATCTTGAATACCTAGCATATTAGGATTATTTAAGCAAATAACCATGCTATTTAAGACTCTCAAAATAATCTAAGTGAATCATGAGAGATCAATAGTTTCTATAAAACAAATCCACCAGCGTGCTCTAAAAGATATAAGTGAAGTACTAGAGCAAAACTATATAACTCAAAAAGATATAAGTGAAGCACATAGAGTATTCTAACGAATTTCAAATCATGTATGGCTCTCTCAAAAGGTGTGTACAGCAAGGATGGTTGTGGTAAACTAAAAAGCAAAGACTCAAATCATACAAGATGCTCCGAGCAAAACACATATCATGTGGTGAATAAAAATATAGCTCCAAGTAAAGTTACCGATAGAAGTAGACTAAAGAGGGGATGCCTTCCGGGGCATCCCCAAGCTTTGGCTTTTAGGTGTCCTTATATTATCTTGGGGGTTCCATGGGAATCCCCAAGTTTAGTCTCTTTCCACTCCTTGTTACATAATCCATCAAATCTTTACCCAAAACATGAAAACTTCACAACACAAAACTTAAAGTAGAAAATCTCGTGAGCTCCGTTAGTGAAAGAAAATAAAAGACCACTTCAAGGTACTGTAATGAACTAATTCTTTATTTATATTGGTGTTATACCTACTATATACCAACTTCTCTATTGTTTATAAACTATCTTGCTAGCCATAGATTCATCAAAATAAGGAAACAACACAAGAAAAACAAAATATGTCAAAAACAGAACAGTCTGTAGTAATCTGTAGCTAGCGCAAGATCCGGAACCCAAAAAATTCTAAAATAAATTTCTGGACGTGAGGAATTTATCTATTAATCATGTGCAAAAATGATTAACTAAATATCACTTTCCCAATAAAAATGGCAGAAGTTCTCGTGAGCACTAAAGTTTCAGTTTTTTACCGCAAGATATCAAGACTTTCCCTAAGTCTTCCCAACGGTTCTACTTGGCACAAACACTAATTAAACACAAAAAAGACAACCTAAACAGAGGCTAGATAAATTATTTATTACTAAACAGGAGCAAAAAGCAAGGAATAAAAACAAAATTGGGTTGCCTCCCAACAAGCGCTATCGTTTAACGCCCCTAGCTAGGCATAAAAAGCAAGGATAGATCTAGCTATTGCCATCTTTGGTAGGCAATCCATAAGTGGCTCTCATAATAGATTAATAAGGTAATTTAATTTTATTTCTAAGAAAGTGTTCCATGCCTTTCCTTAACAGAAATTGGAATCTAATATTTCCTTCCTTCATATCAATAATTCCACCAATCGTTCTAAGGAAAGGTCTACCAAGAATAATAGGACATGAAGGATTGCAATCTATGTCAAGAACAATAAAATCTACGGGCACATAATTCCTATTTGCAACAATAAGAACATCATTAATTCTTCCCATAGGTTTCTTAATAGTGGAATCCACAACGTGCAAGTTTAGAGAGCAATCATCAAAATCACAGAAACTTAACAAATCACACAAAGTCTTTGGAATCGTGGAAACACTAGCACCCAAATCACAAAAAGCATAGCATTCATGATATTTACTCTTAATATTAATAGTTGGTTCCACTCATCATAAAGTTTTCTTGGGATAGAAATTTCTAACTCAAGTTTTTCTTCATAAGATTGCATCAAGGCATCAACGATATGTTTAGTAAATGCTTTATTTTGACTATTAGCATGAGGAGAATTTAGCACGGACTGCAACAAGGAAATACAATCAATCAAAGAGCAATTTTCATAATTAAATTCCTTGAAATTAAAAATAGTGGGTTTACCAACATCTAGGGTTTTAATTTCTTCAGTCCCACTTTCATCAAATTTGGCATCAAGATCTAAAAACACCGAATTTTTGGAACGCCTTCTAGGTAAAGTTGGATCATATTCAGTCCCATAATTATCAAGATTCATATTGAAAAACAAAGATTTAATAGGGGACACATCAATAACTTTTCGATCATCATTTTTATTTTCATAGGAACTAGAAGAACATGCTCTTATAAAGGCATCTTTCTTAGCACGTATCCTAGTGGTTCTTTCTTTGCACTCATCAATGGAAATTCTCATGGATTTGAGAGACTCATTGATATCATGCTTAGGAGGAATGGATCTAAGTTTCAAAGAATCAACATCAAGAGAAATTCTATCAATGTTCCTAGCCAACTCATCAATCTTAAGCAATTTTTCTTCAATCAAAGCACTGAAATTCTTTTGCAAAGTAATAAATTCTTTAATATTAGATTCAAAATCAGAGGGCATCTTATTATAATTTCCATAATAATTGTTGTAGGAATTACCATAATTATTAGAGGGATTACTAGGATAAGGCCTAGGATTAAAATTTCCTCTATACGCGTTGTTACCAAAATTGTTCCTACCAACAAAATTCACATCCATAGATTCATTATTATTCTCAATCAAAGTAGACAAGGGCATATCATTAGGATTAGAAGAAACACTCTTACTAGCAAATAATTTCATAAGTTCATCCATCTTCCCCCTCAAAACATTAATTTCTTCCATCGCATGCACCTTTTTATTAGTAGATCTTTCAGTATGCCATTGAGAATAATTAACCATAATATTATCTAGGAGTTTAGTAGCTTCTCCTAAAGTGATTTCCATAAAAGTGCCTCCCACAGCCGAATCTAAAAGATTTCTAGAAGCAAAATTAAATCCGGCATAGAAATTTTGTATAATCATCCACAAATTCAAACCATGAGTAGGACAATTACGTATCATTAGTTTCATCCTCTCCCAAGCTTATGCAACATGTTCATGATCAAGTTGCTTAAAATTCATAATATTGTTTCTAAGGGAAATGATCTTAGCGGGAGGAAAATACTTAGAGATAAAAGCATCTTTGCACTTGTTCCAAGATTCAATACTATTTTTAGGCAAAGACGAAAACCAAGCTTTAGCACGATCTCTAAGCGAAAAAGGAAATAGCTTCAATTTAACAATATCATTATCCACATCTTTTCTTCTTTTGCATATCACACAAATCAACGAAGCTATTTGGATGGGTAGCGGCTTCTTCACTAGGAAGGCCGGAAAACGGATCTTTCATGACAACATTCAGCAAAGCGGCATTAATTTCACAAGATTCAGCATCGGTAAGAGGAGCAATCGGAGTGCTAATAAAATCATTGTTGTTGGTATTGGTAAAGTCACACAATTTAGTGTTATCTTGAGCCATCATGACAAGAAAGCAATACAACACACAAGCAAACAAAAAGCAAGCAGGCAAAAAGAGGCAAAAAGAGAAAGAGAGGGTGGATAAAGAGAGAGGGGAATAAAACGACAAGGGTGAAGTGGGGGAGAGGAAAACGAGAGGTAAATGGCAAATAGTGTAATGCGGGAGATAAGGGTTGTGATGGGTACTTGGTATGTTGACTTTTGCGTAGACTCCCCAGCAACGGCGCCATAAATTCTTCTTGCTACCTCTTGAGCACTGCATTGGATTTCCTTAAAGAGGAAAGGATGATGCAACAAAGTAGCGTAAGTATTTCCCTCAGTTTTTGAGAACCAAGGTATCAATCCAGTAGGAGGCTACGCGCGAGTCCCTCGTACCTGCACAAAACAAATAACTCCTCGCAACAAACGTGATAAGGGGTGGTCAATCCCTTCACGATCAATTACGAGAGTGAGATCTGATAGATATGATTAGATAATATTTTTGGTATTTTTGTGATAAAGATGCAAAGTAAAATAAAAGCAAAGGAAATAACTAAGTATTGGAAGACTAATATGATGAAGATAGACCCGGGGGCCATAGGTTTCACTAGTTGCTTCTCTCAAGAGCATAAGTATTTTACGGTGGGTGAACGAATTACTGTTGAGCAATTGACAAAATTGAGCATAGTTATGAGAATATCTAGGTATGATCATGTATATAGGCATCACGTCCGAGACAAGTAGACCGACTCCTGCCTGCGTCTACTACTATTACTCCACTCATCGACCGCTATCCAGCATGCCTCTAGAGTATTAAGTTCATGAAAACAGAGTAACGCCTTAAGCAAGATGACATGATGTAGAGAGATAAATTCATGCAATATGATAAAAACCCCATCTTGTTATCCTCGATGGCAACAATACAATACATGCCTTGCTGCCCCTACTGTCACTGGGAAAGGACACCGCAAGATTGAACCCAAAGCTAAGCACTTCTCCCATTCCAAGAAAGAACAATCTAGTAGGCCAAACCAAACTGATAATTCGAAGAGACTTGCAAAGATAACAAATCATACATAAATGAATTCAGAGAAGATTCAAATATTGTTCATAGATAATCTTGATCATAAACCCACAATTCATCAGTCTCAACAAACACACTGCAAAAACAAGATTACATCGAATAGATCTCCACAAGAGAGGGGGAGAACATTGTATTGAGATCCAAAAAGAGAGAAGAAGTCATCTAGCTAATAACTATGGACCCGAAGGTCTGAGGTAAACTACTCACACTTCATCGGAGAGTCTATGGTGTTGATGTAGAAGCCCTCCGTGATGGATGCCCCCTCCAGCGGAGCTCCGGAACAGGCCCCAAGATGGGATCTCGTGGATACAGAAAGTTGCGGCGGTGGAATTAGGGTTTTGGCTCTGTATCTGATCATTTGGGGGTACGTAGGTATATATAGAAGGAAGGAGTACGTCGGCGGAGCAACAGGGGGCCCACGAGTGTGGAGGGCGCGCCGGGGGGTAGGCGCGCCCCCTACCTCGTGGCCTCCTCCTTTATTTCTTGACATAGGGTCCACGTCTCCTGGATCATGTTCGGTGAGAAAATCACATTCCTGAAGGTTTCATTCTGTTTGGAGTCCGTTTGATATTCCTTTTGTTCGGAACCCTAAATAGGCAAAAAAACAGCAATTCTGGGCTGGGCCTCCGGTTAATAGGTTGTCCCAGAAATAATATAAAAGTGGATAATAAATCCCAATAATGTCCAAAACAGTAGATAATATAGCATGGAGCAACCAAAAATTATAGATACGTTGGAGACGTATCAAGGCGTCCTCCCAATGCTTTGTTCTCCAGTCATCTGCAACGCAAGTTACCAAGACCCTCATCGATGGCGGCGTAGGGCTCAATGTCCTTTCCGTCAACATGTTCGACAGCCTCCCAGTGATATATGACCAGCTTCAGCCTATCAAGCCTTTCTCAGGAGTGACCGACGGCTCCACTACCCCGATCGAGAGCAGGTCCACCTCCCCGTTACCTTTATAGAACGCAACAACTACCGCACCGAACTCATCGACTTCGACGTCGCCTACATCCGCCTGCCATACAACGCCATCCTCGGGTACCCAGCCCTGGCCAAGTTCATGGCGGTGACCCGTCATGGCTACAGTTTCCTCAAGATACCGGGAAGCGGCGGAATCATCACAATCCGGTGCGAGGAAAGAGATGGTGTGCTCCCTCGAGCGTGCCTTCCAAGCTGCAGCAATCGACGACCCCGACAGCTAGGGCGAGCGCCCTCCTGAGGCATCCCCCAAGAAGAAGAAGCAGTTACGCCACGCAGGGTCTCAGGCAAGCGGCGCCTCGTCAGGATCGGCGCCCGCGCCTGGGGCGCCTCCCTCCATCGCATAGGAAAGCGCGCCCGGCACCCCTCTTGGGCAGGGCTCGGGGGCTCTCTTTTAGAGGGCCTCAGACTTTGCCAACATCACGAGGGAGGCGCTTGGGCACCACTTGGAGGCGTGCTTCGCGGCACGTTTCCCTCAGGAGAACACGGGGCAAGGAGTGCCCACCATTCAGGAGTTTATCACCAAGACCACTCAGGAACTGCAAGACGCAAGGGCCATGCGCGGCGGCTACCGCTCACCAGGCGCAGCTCCCCATCCAGGCGAGGATGTCAGGCTGCGCGTCTGCATCAGTGTCCCAGGGCTCAACTAGGCCGCCTCTCAGGAGCTTTTCTAGCCTTCGCGCGTGGGACGCTGCGAGGGCCTACCTCACAGTTATGTTCGCATGCCTTTTGGCCTGCCGATCGTGGCGACCGCCTATCCGCGCAACCTGCGGAGCATCCTGGCGGCTCAGGAGGCTAGGCACCACGCTGTGCTGACGGAGATGAAGACGGTCCTCAAGGAACCCCCTAGACCCCCAGAGCCTCCCGAGGCTCGGGGCCCTGGCGGCTCATGAGGAGCAGCCCCTTCGCCGCGTACCTTCAGCTGCCCCAACTCTCCTTCATCAACAGAACCAGGTGACATTTTCCAAGTTCGTTCAGCTGGGAGCGCCCTTAGAGCTGCATCATTCCTAGTGTTGGGGAACGTAGTGATTTCAAAATTTTCCTACGCACACGCAAGATCATGGTGATGCACAGAAACGAGAGGGGAGAGTGTTGGCCACGTACCCTCGTAGACCGAAAGCGGAAGCGTTAGCACAACGCGGTTGATGTAGTCATACGTGTTCACGATCCGATCGATCAAGTACCGAACGCACGGCACCTCCGAGTTCTGCACACGTTCAACTCGATGATGTCCCTAAAACTCCGATCCAGCCGAGTGTTGAGGGAGAGTTTCTTCAGCATGACGGCGTGGTGACGATGTTCATGTTCTACCGACGCAGGGCTTCACCTAAGCACCGCTACAGTATTATCGAGGTGGACTATAGTGGAGGGGGGCACCGCACACGGCTAAGAGACGATCAACTTGATCAACTTGTGTGTCTAGAGGTGCCCCCCTGCCCCTGTATATAAAGGAGCAAGGGGGGAGGCGGTCGGCCTAGGAGGAGGGCGCGACAAGGGGGGAGTCCTACTCCCACCGGGAGTAGGACTCCTCCTTTCCTTGTTGGAGTAGGAGTGAAGGAAAGAGGAGGAGAGGGAGAAGGGAAAGGGGGCTGCACCCCTTGTCCAATTCGGACCAGAGGGGGGGGCACAGGCCTCCTTCCTTTTGGCCTATCTCCTCTATTCCCGTATGGCCCAATAAGGCCAATATACTCCCCGGCGAATTCCCGTAACTCTCCGGTACTCCGAAAAATACCCGAATCACTCGAAACCTTTCCGAAGTCTGAATATAGTCGTCCAATATATCGATCTTTATGTCTCGACCATTTCGAGACTCGTCGTCATGTCCACGATCTCATCCGAGACTCCGAACTCCTTCGGTATATCAAAACATATAAACTCATAATATAACTATCATCGTATCGTTAAGCGTGCGGACGCTACGGGTTTGAGAACTATGTAGACATGACCGAGACACGTCTCCGGTCAATAACCAATAGCGGAACCTGGATGCTCATATTGGCTCCTACATATTCTACGAAGATCTTCATCGGTCAGACCGCATAACAACATACGTTGTTCCCTTTGTCATCGGTATGTTACTTGCCCGAGATTCGATCGTCGGCATCTCAATACATAGTTCAATCTCGTTACCGGCAAGTCTCTTTACTCGTTCCGTAACACATCATCCCGCAACTAACTCATTAGTTGCAATGCTTGCAAGGCTTATATTGATGTGCATTACCGAGTGGGCCTAGAGATACCTCTCCGACAATCGGAGTGACAAATTCTAATCTCAAAATACGCCAACCCTACCTTCGGAGACACCTGTAGAGCACATTTATAATCACCCAGTTACGTTGTGACGTTTGGTAGCACACAAAGTGTTCCTCCAGTAAACGGGAGTTGTATAATCTCATAGTCATAGGAACATGTATAAGTCATGAAGAAAGCAATAGCAACAAACTAAACGATCAAGTGTTATGCTAACGGAATGGGTCAAGTCAATCACATCATTCTCTAATGATGTGATCCCGTTAATCAAATGACAACTCATGTCTATCGCTAGGAAACTTAACCATCTTTGATTCAACGAGCTAGTCAAGTAGAGGCATACTAGTGACATACTGTTTGTCTATGTATTCACACATGTATTATGTTTCCGGTTGATACAATTCTAGCATGAATAATAAACATTTATCATGATATAAGGAAATAAATAATAACTTCATTATTGCCTCTAGGGCATATTTCCTTCAGTCTCCCTGTCGGTGTCAAAACCGGCGGATCTCGGGTAGGGGCCCCGAACTGTGTGTCTAGGCGGATGGTAACAGGAGGCAGGGGACACAATGTTTTACCCAGGTTCGGGCCCTCTTGATGGAGGTAAAACCCTACGTCCTGCTTGATTAATATTGATGATATGGGTAGTACAAGAGTAGATCTACATCGACATCAAGGAGGCTAAACCCTAGAAGCTAGCCTATGGTATGATTGTTGTTCGTCCTACGGACTAAAACCCTCTGGTTTATATAGACACTGGAGAGGGCTAGGGTTACACAGAGTCGGTTACAATGGTAGGAGATCTACATATCCGTATCGCCAAGCTTGCCTTCCACACCAAGGAAAGTCCCTTTCGGACATGGGACGAAGTCTTCAATCTTGTACCTTCATAGTCCAGGAGTCCGGCCGAAGGTATAGTCCGGCTATCCGGACACCCCCTAATCCAGGACTCCCTCAATAGCCCCCGAACCAGGCTTCAATGACAACGAGTCCGGCGCGCAGATTGTCTTCGGCATTGCAAGGCAGGTTCTCCAAATTCCGTGTAACTGTTGAATAATGTCCGGTTTCTTGTAGCACTCCTTGGCTTCTACGCCCAATAATGGCCGTCTTCCATGTGTCAAACGAATATGAAAAGTCAGGGTGTTTTCTTATATTTACACCCCTAGTCGCGTGAATGAGCTGCCTATTTAAGGGGACGAGGATTTAGATCCAAACCACACCTTCTCCCCTCCGCGAGTATTCATCAGAGCGTATCCAACAGAGGTCCATTCTATCATGGCCAGCCGCCGCAGCTCCTCCTCTCGCCCTTCCATCCCTCAGCCTGGAGATTGGAAGAGGTGCTCCATCCCGCATAGCGAGCTAGCAACGCTCCAGACCAAGGGATTTCTTCCCCCGGCCTATATGGTCCCGGTTCGAGCCGGACTTGCCACCTATAATGGCGGAGAGCAAGCGAAGAGCGCCCCCAATCCCTCCAAAGGAGAGCGGGTATGCCTTGTCCCTTACTTAATAAGAGGGCTCGGATTTCCAATTCATCCGTTTCTCTAGGGGCTCCTGGAGTTCTATGGCCTCCAGCTGCACAACCTCACGCCTGCCTCCATATTGCATATCGCGGGCTTCGTAGCCCTTTGCGAGCTGTTTTCGGGCTGCGAGGCTCATTTCGCGTTGTGGAAAAGGCTATTTTGCCTTGTGCCCCGTTCTAAGAAGGGGTCAATATATCAAGTGGGCGGAGCCGAAGTGTGGCGCATCGCCGGGACCGGATATCTATCTGGAACCCCAAAGAAGGCGTCCGAAGACTGGCCTTCGGAATGGTTTTGTATAGAGGACGTCCCGCTGCCGGATCCTGTCCGGACCGGCCTCCCTGAGTTCGACAGTGCTCCCCTAAAGAAGCGCCTCAGCTGGCGTCCACGGAGCCCTCAGAGGGAAAGCGACAAGGACGTTCTTTACCTGATGGGCCGGATAAGATTGTTAGCTCATTCCGAACTTACCACGATCGGGGTCATGGCCGCATGCATCATGCGAGGGGTGCAGCCGCTTCAGTATAGAGGCCGCCCCATGTGGGACTTCAACGGGGAGGACGACGCCACCCGCCACGGCCGTAAGGGGCCGGATTCGGCTGCCGCTCTAATAAAGATCTTGTCCACTTTGTACAAGGGAGAAGAGGAGGAATTTCTCCGCGTCAACCCACAGGGTGGATTTTCTATGTACAATCCCCCAAGTTGGGTAAGTGGACACTTTTACTTGCCCATCCATTTTATATTCCCATTGTTAAATATTCAGTCTAACGACTTCAACGCAGGAACTGCGCCAGGCTGTTAAAGAAATAAACAGCCCTCCTCCACAACCCGAGGATCCGGGACGGTTCCTCGACCCGGCCTCTCAAGAGGATCCGGACTTATCTGTGGAGCTGATTGATGGGGTGTTTCATCAATTGAGCAAGGACAACGCCTTGGTGGCCATTACGGCCGATTACCCAGGGCTACTCCCCACCTCACAGGTAACTGAGACCGAAGTCCCAGCACTTTGAAAAGGGATCTATCCTCGCATGTTTTCGATTGCCGTATGACAACCGTGTTTTGCAGGGGAGGTCCTTGAGATGGGAGGCCGAGCCTGCGGCGACTAGCCAACGAGGGGAGGCAAGGCCCCGCAGGTTGAAAAGAAGTGCGGTCTGGACTGAGACGCCGGCGCAAAGGTATAGCGCGCCATCTTATTCCCAGGTGTTATTCCTTCAAGGCATACTAACGCTCGTGCTCTCTTCAGGACGAAGAGACCTCATCGGACTATATCCGGAGAGGTTGGCAATCGCGCCTCCACCAGCCAGGCTCCAAAGCCTGGTCTGGAAGCGGAGGCGAACACGAGGCACGCACCGGACACTCCTCCGACAGAGGATGCGGACAGGCTGTCTACCACCAATTCCGAGGTGGAGAGTGCCATGAACCACAGGCGTCGCCGGACAGTTCTTCGCGACGCTTGTTTCTCCCAAGAGGCATTGGATGCCTTCAATTCGGGAGATGCGTACCTCCGTGCCGCTCAAAATGGTCTAGCTAGAGCCACGGAGCAATATGTAAAAGACATACGGGTAAGAAAATTTTGGTGATTATATATATACTAGTAGCCCCCGAGACTTGAAACAGTTAGAATAACTGATTTAAGGATCATTTGTTATGCAGGTTCTTACAGAAAAGAATACCCTACTGTCCCAGGAGCTGGAAGAGTGCAAAGCCCAACTTGAGGCCGCACTAGCCGCGGCAGGGGAGCCCAAGGAGACCCCCTCTGGTAATATACGCTTCGAAAGATAAGTATTTTGCGAAGTGCGGCGTGGGTGCATATCTGACAAATGAAATTGTAGATGGCACCGGATTAAATCCGGAAGAGCAACAACTCCGACGCCAGCTGAAGGCTGGTGAGAGTGTGCTGACAAAGGTGAGGCGGAACAAGAACGATCTCCAAGATGCCAACACCAAGCTGTGCGTTGAACTGAAGGATGTTCGTTTCCAGTTGTTGGACTCCGTGAAGGAGAATCAGCGGCTTCGACGCGGCATATATAGTAAGTGCTTAAACGAACTTTGAAAAAAGAGTTCGGCGAGGAAGTCGACTAACAGAGTAATGTCTGAAGGTATGCTAACAGGTCGTCCTGCAGAGGAAATGCCCGGTTCTACGGGTGACCTTCTTCCCGAGCTCTCACAACTGTAGAAGCGAGTTTGGCAGGTGATGCAAAGCGTCGCCCAGGCCTTGTGGCCATCCGTCTCCATGCCCGAAGGCCTTGGAGAGCTTGTAGAGAAGTTGAAGGGAGCGCGGCGGCGCTTCCGATTGTGGAAGATGTCGGCCTGCCATCAAGGCGCCAGGGAGGCCTGGGCCATGGTGAAGACGCGGTACACGAAGGCTGACCCAAACCACATGGCCGAGGTCGGACCCGTGGGGCCCGATGGGAAGGAGATCCCTGTGAGCTTAGTATACGGCCAAGTAGAATTGGCCGCAAAGTATTCCCAATAGGACTGTAAACTAGACAGCCTGTTAGATGGTATTGAAGAGGAATACAATCAGTCAGATTGACTATGTAATTATAATTGACATGTATAATTCCTTCTAGCCGGATTGTAGATCGTTTGTCATGGCCGACCTTTTCGCTTCAACCTCGGGACCTGACGGTCCGGAGTGTGTCCGAATACCCTCGCGGTTATAAAAGAACCGGGGTATGCATGGAGACCAGGCGTAGGGGTCATTAGTGCTTGAACAGACAAGTGCCCAACTAGTTATGTTATATTACATGGTTAGTAAGAAACATCTTCCAGGGAGAATAGTTCCGTTAGGGGTTCCTTTCCTTGGGACGCATGCCCTAAAGTGCATGTCCATTCTGCGAAAAGAGACGCAGGAAAAACATCTGGGGGCGTATAGATAAATAAGTGAAAAAAGATCATCTTTAGTTCACCGACCGAATATTCCCTTAAGGACGCTAGCTTTCGGCTTCACCCAGTCTGAGGTACACATCCGGCTGACCCGGCAGTAACAATCGGAGAGGTGCTCCCTTTACCACCTAGCCGAACAATCGGGAACGTAGGGGTAAGCACAGGAGCCAGGCAACCCAGCTTGGCCAAAACTTAAGTCATATCAATGCATATAATGGTGAATAAAAGGTACATGCGGAAGTGTGACACATGTGTTGGGCATGAAGCCCGTATAAATAAGCTTCTGTTTAAGGAAGCCCCCAGGTTTAATGAGCGCGGATAACGCATCACTGTATGAGCCTTTAAAGGCTATAAGAGAGAGAGAGGAGAAGGAGAGAAATGTAAGAAAGAAAGTATATAAAAAATGGACAGAGGAAGGAGACGAACACATAGTCCGGCGCTAGGCGTAGAATCTTCGGAGACGGGCTGCGTTCCATGGGTTTGGCTCGAGTCTGTTATCCGATGCATCTCGCAGGCGGTATGCTCCACCATTCAGGACTTGGTCAATTATGAAGGGACCTTCCCACTTGGGCTTGAGTTTGTCCTTTTTCTTGTCCGGCAGGCGTAGAACTAATTCACCAATGTTGTAATTTTTGGCCCGTACTTCTCTGCTTTGGTATCTTCGAGCCTGCTGTTGATGGAATGCGGAACGGGCTTTTGCCACATCACACTCTTCCTCCAAGGCGTCCAAACTGTCCTGCCGATCGAGCTCGGCTTCTCTTTCTTCGTACATGCGCACTCGAGGTGAGTCATGAACTATGTCGCAGGGCAAAACTGCCTCTGCGCCGTACACCATGAAGAATGGTGTGTATCCGGTGGTGCGATTCGGCGTGGTCCGCAGCCCCCAGAGTACTGAGTCGAGCTCCTCTACCCAGTGCGTATTAGATTCCTTAAGGGGCCGCACTAATCTGGGTTTGATGCCGCTCATGATAAGACCATTTGCACGTTCGACCTGGCCGTTAGTTTGTGGGTGATAGACGGAAGCATAATCGAGCTTGATGCCCATGTTTTTGCACCAGAGTTTTACCTCGTAGGCCGTAAAGTTCATGCCATTATCAGGGATGATGTTGTGGGGGACGCCGTAATGGTGTACAACCCCGGTTATAAAGTCTATCACCGGTCCGGATTCGGCCGTCTTAACAGGATTGGCTTCTATCCATTTGGTGAACTTATCCACCATGACCAGTAAGTATTTTTTCTTGTGGGTTCCGCCTTTAAGGGGTCCAACCATGTCAAGCCCCCAGACCGCGAAGGGCCAAGTGATGGGGATAGTTTGGAGGGCGGTAGGTGGCACATGGCTTTGGTTTGCAAAAAGCTGACAACCGACGCATCGTTGGACTAAGTCCTGGGCGTCTGCCCGGGCTGTCGGCCAATAAAAGCCTGTACGGAAGGCCTTGCTTACAAGGGACCAAGCTGCAGCGTGATGACCACCGAGTCCGGCATGAATTTCAGCCAGGAGGTTCCGCCCTTCCTCTTCGAAGATGCACCTTTGAAGGACTCCGGTAGCGCTTTTCTTATAAAGCTCTCCCTCATGGACTTTATAGGCTTTAGATCGCCGCACTATGCAGCATGCCTCATTTTGGTCCTCGGGGAGTTCCTGCCTAGTAAGGTAGGCGAGGAATGGTTCTATCCACGGGGGCGATGACGGCCATTATTACGTGGGCTGAAGGTGTTATTTCATTGGAAGAGCCTCCAATTATGTCAGAGTGTTCAGTGTCGGGCAGTGAGGTTGGGTCCGTGCTGTTATTGCCGGGTTCCCCTTCCCATACTACGGATGGCTTGAACAGCCTTTCCAAGAAGATGTTGGGGGGACTACATCGCATTTTGCGCCGATGCGTTCCAGGACATCTGCCGCCTGATTATTTTCCTGGGCTATATGGTGAAATTCGAGCCCTTCGAACCGAGCTGACATTTTTAGGACGGCGTTGCGATAAGCTGCCATTTTTGGATCCTTGGCATCAAAGTCTCCATTTATTTGGGATATTGCGAGGTTCGAGTCCCCGCGCACCTCTAGGCGTTGAATTCCCATGGATACTGCCATCCGGAGACCATGTAAAAGGGCCTCATATTCGGCTGCATTGTTGGAGTCTGTGTACATTATCTGGAGTACGTATTGAACTGTGTCTCCTATGGGGGACGTCAAAGCAACGCCAGCCCCTAGACCGGCCAACATTTTGGAGCCGTCAAAGTGCATGACCCAGTTTGAATACGTGCCGTACTCTTTAGGGATTTCGGCCTCCGTCCATTCTGCGACGAAGTCGGCCAGAACTTGCGACTTGATAGCTCGCCGTGTCTTGTAAGCTATGTCGAATGGGAGGAGCTCAATGGCCCATTTTGCAATCCGGCCCGTCGCGTCGCGGTTGTTTATAATATCGTTAAGTGGCACTTCCGAGGCTACTGTTATTGAACACTCTTGAAAGTAGTGTCGCAGCTTCCGGGATGCCATAAATACCACGTACGCAATCTTTTGATAATGCGGGTACCGTGACTTGCATGGAGTAAGGACAGTGGACACATAGTAGATCGGCTTTTGAAGGGGGAATTTGTGTCCGTCCATTTCTCGTTCGACGACGAGCACTGCGCTTACGACCTGATGGGTTGCTGTAATGTATAATAGCATTGGTTCGCCAATGTTTGGCGCGGCCACGACTGGGTTTGTTGCCAAGATGGCTTTTATTTCATCGAGTCCGGCCGTGGCTGCATCTGTCCACTCGAAATGTTTGGTGCGCCGAAGGAGGCGGTAAAGGGGTAGGGCCTTTTCTCCCAAGCGGGAGATAAAGCGGCTTAGAGCCGCCATGCATCCGGTTAATTTTTGTATTTGTTTGAGGTCCTTCGGGATATCCTATTATGACAGAGCTCGGATCTTGGCTGGATTTGCTTCAATTCCTCTACCGGATATAATGAAGCCCAAGAGCTTTCTGGCTGGAACGCCGAAAACGCATTTTTCCGGGTTGAGCTTGATGTCGTATGTTCGGAGATTACCAAATGTTAGCCTCAAGTCGTCTACTAGAGATTCGACATGTCTTGTTTTAACGACCACATCATCTATGTATGCCTCCACTGTTTTGCCGATCTGGTTTGCCAGACATGTCTGAATCATGCGTTGATATGTTGCGTCGGCGTTTTTGAGCCCGAAGGGCATTGTGTTGAAGCAGAATGGGCCGTATGGTGTGATGAATGCCGTTGCGGCTTGGTCTGACTCTGCCATCTTTATTTGATGGTTGCCAGAGTATGCGTCGAGCAAACACAACGAATCGTGTCCTGCGGTAGCGTCGATAATTTGATCGATGCGGGGGAGAGGGAAGGGATCCTTTGGGCTAGCCTTGTTAAGGTCTTTAAAATCAACGCACAGGCGCCAGGATTTGTCCTTCTTTGGTACCATCACCAGGTTTGCTAGCCAGTCCGGGTGTTTTATATATTTGATGAATCCGGCCTCCAGTAGCTTGGCTAGTTCCTCTCCCATGGCCTATCTCTTAGGTTCGTAAAAACGCCGAAGAGCCTGTTTGACTGGCTTGAATCCTTTTAGGATATTTAAGCTGTGTTCGGCCAGCCTGCGTGGGATTCCTGGCATGTCTGAAGGGTGCCAGGTGAAAATGTCCCAGTTCTCTCGTAAGAACTCTCGCAGTGCGTCGTCTACATCAGGGTTTAACTATGCTCCGATGGAAGCTATTTTATTGGGGTCCGTTGGGTGGACCTGGAATATGACTATTTCGTTCGCCGGTTTAAAGGAGGTGGCTTGGATCTTTTGTCGAGTATCACATCGTCCCTATTCACCGTGGAGCGCAGAGCAGTCAGTTCCTCAGCCGCTAGGGCTTCGGATAGCGCCTCGAGGGCCAGTGCGGCTGTCTTGTTTTCGGCGCGGAGTGCTATGTCCGGATCACTAGCGAGAGTGATGATTCCGTTAGGCCCGGGCATCTTGAGCTTCATGTACCCGTAATGGGGTATTGCTTGGAAGATTGTAAACGCTTCCCGCCCTAGCAGAGCGTGATATCCACTACTGAACGGGGCCACTTGGAACGTGACCTCTTCAGACCTGTAATTATTCGGCGTGCCGAACACCACATCTAGTGTGATTTTTCCTGTACAACGCGCTTCCCGACTGGGGATTATTCCTCTAAAGGTTGTGCTGCTTCGCTCAATGTGGTTCCAGTCTATTTCCATTTTTGAAGGGTTTCCTCATAAATGAGGTTCAATCCGCTGCCGCCATCCATGAGTACCTTGGTAAGACGAAAGCCGTCCACTATTGGACTAAGGACCAATGCGGCTGGTGCTCGGGCTGTTCGGAATTTAGGTTCATCACTGGCGTTAAAAGTAATAGCCGTGTCACTCCATGGGTTTATTGTTGCTACTTGGTAGACTTCGGCAAGGCTGCGGAGTGTTCTTTTTCGCATATTATTTGATGCAAAAGTCTCGAAGACTGTTGATACCGTACTGGTGTCTCTGGGGTGGCTTTCTGTGGCTTCTGGAATTAGAAGATCTTCGCCAATTTTTGCCACCTGCCGGAGTATCCAACATGCTCTAAGGCTATGAGTTGGTGTGGCGCCCTCTGTACTGTGAATTTTACAGGGTCCATTAAGCCATCCTTCCAGCACGGTTCCATGCCCTGTAGAGGGCTTTTGCTTTTTGGTATTGAACCCGGGTGTCTGGCGATGATGCACCCTTTTATTTCGGACTAGGTTTGTATTCAAGGCCGGATTGTCCCAAAATTTTATTTCGGTTTTACAGGCACTTTCCATCGCACAGTACTTTCGTACTATGGACGTCAAGTCAGCGAAGCGTGTAATATCACGGCAACTTATGGCGTTGAGGATTCCCTTGTCCGTGCAATTATTGCAGAAGAATGGAATTGCGTCTTCCTCGCGGCAGTCCTTTATCCTGTTCATAACCAGGAGGAATCTGGCCAAGTAATGATGTACTGTTTCTTCAGGCTCTTGCCTAATTTGAGATAGAACTCTTATGTACGGGTGGGTGAGTGGAATCAAATCCGAAACCTCACCCAATCTGCGACCCAGGGGCCAAGGAGTTTCCAAACTCGAAAGTTTGTATTATTGGATGCTGTCTAATGAATCTAGCCCGTCGCCCAACTTTAAGTTCAGGTCTTGAGTGATGTCCTCCCCTCCGCGGGTATCCGTCTTGGAGGGATCGGGAATCCGGACATAGCTAGTCCTTAAGATAGATGAAGGGTCGCCGCACTCTCCCTCTACCACAGCAACGTGATGGGTGACCTGGGGAGAGTTAATCTCTCTCAGATCGGGTTTAGGCCCAATCTGGTCGTAATCCGTAGTGACTCCCAAGGCGGCGAAGCGATCTAAGAGCTCGTTTAGGGAAGAGAGCTCCATTGGATCAAGCTGCTCGGCGAATTCCGAGCTGATGTGAAGATTGCTTTCGATGACCCGAGAGGTCATCGTCGGCGCAGCAGCCGAACGGGTGGTCATAAGGAAACCACCTAGCCTGAGAGTCTGGCCGATAGGCAAAGCTCCCTTAGCAACGGTGCCGTCTTTAAAGATGGGATGAGGCATCCTTCCTGATGGCGACGAGACAGAGGAACTCTCAATGAAAGCACCAATGTCGGTGTCAAAACCGGCGGCTCTCGGGTAGGGGGTCCCGAACTGTGCGTCTAGGCAGATGGTAACAGGAGGCAGGGGACACAATGTTTTACCCAGGTTCGGGCCCTCTTGATGGAGGTAAAACCCTACGTCCTGCTTGATTAATATTGATGATATGGGTAGTATAAGAGTAGATCTACCACGAGATCAAGGAGGCTAAACCCTAGAAGCTAGCCTATGGTATGATTGTTGTTCGTCCAATGGACTAAAACCCTCCGGTTTATATAGACACTGGAGAGGGCTAGGGTTACACAGAGTCGGTTACAATGGTAGGATATCTACATATCCGTATCGCCAAGCTTGCCTTCCACGCCAAGGAAAGTCCCTTCCGGACATGGGACGAAGTCTTCAATCTTGTATCTTCATAGTCCAAGAGTCCAGCCAAAGGTATAGTCCGGCTATCCGAACGCCCCCTAATCCAGGACGCCCTCACTCCCACTTGCACTAGAGTCAATAATCTAGTTCACATTGCCATGTGATTTAACACTACTAGGAAAAAGCCTAGTAGTAGCGCGGGTTAAAAGCTAGTAGTAGTGCGGGTGCCTGCGCTACTACTACGGCGCTACAACTAACTAGTAGTAGTAGCGTTGTGCATCCCGCGCTACTACTACTAACTATCTGTAGTGCGTGTCTATGACCCGCGCTACTACTATTAATTTGAAAAACGAAAAAAAATCTCGACCCCGTGCGTGCTGTCAATGGTGTCAATGGTTCGGTTGACGGCGCCGACGGCCATGGCGATGGGGCGGCGGCCGGCGGCGATGCGCATGTTGGCCAGGAGCAGGGAGATCTTAGCCATGACACGCACCTCGTGGAGGCCGTGGAGGCTAGCCCGGCATGGGCCGGGAGCTGGAGGACGTAGATCTTGGCGTCGTGCATGGGGAGCAGCACCTCGCGGCGGCCGTCGCCGTTGAGGTCGGCGAAGAGCGGCTGAGGAGGAGGGGGATGGGTCAGCTAGGGTTCCGGATCGAATCGGAGAAGGGGGGAGGAGGAGGAGGGCTGGCCTGGAGCGAGAAGAAGACGGCGAAGGCAGCGAGGAGGAGGATGCCGAGGTCCTTCTTCCGCATCTTGGCGGCGGTGAGGAGCTCTGGAGGCCTCCCACTGGAGGGATCTCAGAGAGGGAGGGGGAGAAAGCAGAGTGTACCAGCGGCGGCCACCGCTGGAGTATGAGGGAGAGGGGAGGAAAGTGATAGAGGGGGAAAGTGAGGGAGAGAGGAGGGACTCGGCCGAGGATATGGGGATTTCACCTACCTTGTACTTTGTAGTAGCGAGGGGTATAAAACCGCGCTACTACTATCAACTTAGTAGTAGCGCATGTTTGTAACCCTCGCTACTACTGTGGCATGTCCCGGGAGGGCACGGTAGAGACCGCTTAGTAGTAGCGCGGGTTAAAAACCCGCGCTACTAGTATCAACTTAGTAGTAGAGAGGGGTAAAAACCCGCGCTACTACTAATTAGCAGCAGCGAGGGTTATAAACCCGCGCTACTAGTAAGCATCTGCCTATAAGCTTTTCCCTAGTAGTGTAACATCAATAGTTCACATCACCATGTGATTAACACCCATAGTTCACATCGTCATGTGACCAACACCCAAAGGGTTTACTAGAGTCAATAATCTAGTTCACATCGCTATGTGATTAATACCCAAAGAGTACTAAGGTGTGATCTTGTTTTGCTTGTGAGGGAAGTTTAGTCAACGGGTCTGCTACATTCAGATCCGTATGTATTTTGCAAATTTCTATGTCAACAATGCTCTGCATGGAGCTACTCTAGCTAATTGCTCCCACTTTCAATAGGTATCCAGATTAAGACTTTGAGTCATCTGGATCAGTATCAAAACTTGCATTGACGTAACCCTTTACGACGAACCTTTTGTCACCTCCATAATCGAGAAACATATCCTTATTCCACTAAGGATAATTTTGACCAATGTCCAGTGATCTACTCCTAGATCACTATTGTACTCCCTTGTCAAACTCAGGGTAGGGTATACAATAGGTCTGGTACACAACATGGGATACTTTATAGAACCTATGGCTGAGGCATAGGGAATGACTTTCATTCTCTCTCTATCTTCTGCCGTGGTCGGGTTTTGAGTCTTACTCAACTTCACACCTTGTAACATAGGCAAGAACTCCTTCTTTGACTGTTCCATTTTGAACTACTTCAAAATCTTTTCAAGATATGTACTCATTAAAAAACTTATCAAGCATCTTGATCTATCTCTATAGATCTTGATGCTCAATATGTAAGCAGCTTCACCGACGTCTTTCTTTGAAAAACTCCTTTCAAACATTCCTTTCTGCTTTGCAGAATAATTCTACATTATCTCTGATCAACAATATGTCATTCACATATACTTATCAGAAATGCTGTAGTGCTCCCACTCACTTTCTTGTAAATACAGACTTCACCGCAAGTCTGCATAAAACTATATGCTTTGATCAACTTATCAAAGCGTATATTCCAACTCCGAGATGCTTGCACCAGTCCATAGATGGATCGCTGGAGCTTGCATATTTTGTTAGTACCTTTAGGATTGACAAAACCTTCTGGTTGCATCATATACAACTCTTCTTTAATAAATCCATTAAGGAATACAGTTTTGTTTATCCATTTGCCAGATTTCATAAAATGCGGCAATTGCTAACATGATTCGGACAAACTTAAGCATATATACAAGTGATAAACTCTCATCGTAGTCAACACCTTGAACTTGTCGGAAACCTTTTTGCGACAATTCTAGCTTTGTAGATGGTAACACTACTATCAACGTACGTCTTCCTCTTGAAGATCCATTTAATCTAAATGGCTCGCTGATCAATGGGCAAGTCAATCAAAGTCCATACTTTGTTCTCATACATGGATCTCATCTCAGATTTCATGGCCTCAAGCCATTTCACGGAATCTGGGCTCATCATCGCTTCCTCCTAGTTCGTGGGCTCGTCATGGTCAAGTAACATGACCTCCAGAACAGGATTACCGTACCACTCTGGTGCAGATCTCACTCTGGTTTACCTACGAGGTTCGGTAGCAACTTGATCCGAAGTTACATGATCATCATCATTAGCTTCCTCACTAATTGGTGTAGTAGTCACAGGAACATATTTGTGTGATGAACTGCTTTCCAATAAGGGAGCAGGTACAGTTACCTCATCAAGTTCTACTTTCCTCCCACTCACTTCTTTCGAGAGAAACTCCTTCTCTAGAAAGGATCCATTCTCAGCAACGAATATCTTGCCTACGGATTTGTGATAGAAGGTGTACCCAACATTTTCTTTTTGGGTATCCTATGAAGACGCACTTCTCCGATTTGGGTTTGAGCTTATTAGGTTGAAACTTTTTCACATAAGCATTGCAACCTCAAACTTTAAGAAACGACAGCTAAGGTTTCTTGCCAAACCATAGTTCATACGGTGTCGTCTCAACGGATTTAGATGGTGCCCTATTTAACGTGAATGCAGCTGTCTCTAATGCATAACCCCAAAACGATAGTGATAGATCAGTAAGAGACATCATAGATCGCACCATATCTAATAAAGTACGGTTATGACGTTCGGACACACCATTACACTGTGGTGTTCCAGGTGGTGTGAGTAGTGAAACTATTTAACATTGTTTTAACTGAAGGCCAAACTCTTAACTCAAATATTTTACCTCTGCGATCATATCGTAGAAACTTTTATTTTCTTGTTATGATGATTCTCCACTTCACTCTGAAATTCTTTAAACTTTAAAAATGTTTCAGACTTGTGTTTCACTAAGTAGATATACCCATATTTTCTCAAATCATCTGTGAAGGTCAGAAAATAACGATACTTGCCATGAGCCTTAACACTCATCGGACCGCATACATTAGTATGTATTATTTCCAATAAGTCAGTTGCTCGCTCCATTGTTCCGGAGAATGGAGTCTTAGTCATCTTGCCTATGAGTCATGGTTCACAAGCATCAAGTGATTCATAATCTAGTGATTCCAAAAGTCCATCAGCATGGAGTTTCTTCATGCGCTTTACACCAATATGACCTAAACGGCAGTGCCACAAATAAGTTGCACTATCATTATTAACTTTGCATCTTTTGGTTTCAATATTATGAATATGTGTATCACTACGATCGAGATCCAATGAACCATTTTCATTGGGTGTGTAACGATATAAGGTTTTATTCATGTAAACAGAACAATAATTTAATCTCTTACTTAAATGAATAACCGTATTGCAATAAACATGATCAAATCATATTCATGCTCAACGCAAACACCAAATAACACTTATTTATGTTCAACACTAATCCCGAAAGTATAGGGAGTGTGCGATGATGATCATATCAATCTTGGAACCACTTCCAACACACATCGTCACTTCACCCTTAACTAGTCTCTGTTCATTCTGCAACTCCCGTTTTGAGTTACTACTCTTAGCAACTGAACCAGTATCAAATACTAAGGGGTTGCTACGAACACTACTAAAATACACATCAATAATCTGTATATCAAATATACCTTTGTTCACTTTGCCATCCTTCTTATCCGCCAAATACTTGGGGCAGTTCCGCTTCCAGTGACCAGTCCCTTTGCAGTAGAAGCACTTTGTCTCAGGCTTAGGACCAGACTTGGGCTTCTTCACTTGAGCAGCAACTTGCGTGCCGTTCTTCTTGAAGTTCCCCTTATTCCCTTTGCCCTTTTCTTGAAACTAGTGGTCTTGTCTACCATCAACACTTGATATTTTTCTTGATTTCTACCTTTGTTGATTTCTGCATTACGAAGAGCTTGGGAATCATTTCCGTTATCCCTTGAATATCATAGTTCATCACGAAGTTCTACTAACTTGGTGATGGTGACTAGAGAATTCTGTCAATCACTATCTTATCTGGAAGATTAACTCCCACATGATTCAAGCGATTGTAATACCCAGACAATCTGATCACATGCTCACTGCTTGAGCTATTCTCCTCCATCTTTTTAGCTATAGAACTTGTTGGAGACTTCATATCTCTCAACTCGGGTATTTGCTTGAAATATTAACTTCAACTCCTGGAACATCTCATATGGTCCATGACATTCAAAACATCTTTGAAGTCCCAATTCTAAGCCGTTAAGCATGGTGCACTAAACTATCAGGTAGTCATCATATTGAGCTAGCCAAACATTCATAACGTCTGCCTCTACTCCTGCAATAGGTCTGTCACCTAGTGGTGCATCAAAGACATAATTCTTCTGTGCATCAATGAGGATAATCCTCAGATCACGGATCCAGTCCGCATCATTGCTACTAACATTTTTCAACATAATTTTTCTCTAGGAACATAATAAACTAGGAGCAACATCGCGAGCTATTGATCTACAACATAGATATGCTAATACTACCAGGACTAAGTTCATGATAAATTAAAGTTCAATTAATCATATTACTTAAGAACTCCCACTTAGATAGACATCCCTCTAATCCTCTAAGTGATCACGTGATCCAAATCAACTAAACCATGTCCGATCATCACATGAGATGGAGTAGTTTCAATGGTGAACATCACTATGTTGATGATATCTACTATATGATTCACGCTCGAGCTTTCGGTCTCCGCGTTCCGAGGCCATATCTTTTATATGCTAGGCTCGTCAAGTTTAACCTTAGTATTCCGCGTGTGCAACTGTTTTGCACCCGTTGTATTTGAACGTAGAGCCTATCACACCCGATCATCACGTGGTGTCACAGCACGAAGAACTTTCGCAACGGTCCATACTCAGGGAGAACACTTATACCTTGATAATTTAGTGAGAGATTATCTTATAAAGCTACCGCCAAACTAAGCAAAATAAGATGTATAAAAGATAAACATCATATGCAATCAGAATATGTGACATGATATGGCCATCATCATCTTGTGCCTTTGATCTCCATCTCCAAAGCATCGTCATGATTTCCATCATCACCGGCATGACACCATGATCTTCATCATCTTGATCTATATCAGTGTGTCGTCACATGGTCGTCTCACCAACTATTGCTCTTGCAACTATTGCTATCGCATAGCGATAAAGTAAAGGAATTGTTTGGCGCTTGCATCTTATGCAATAAAGAGACAACCATAAGGCTTCTGCCAGTTGCCGATAACTTCAACAAAACATGATCATCTTATACAACAACTTATATCTCATCACATCTTGACCATATCACATCACAACATGCCCTGCAAAAACAAGTTAGACGTCCTCTACTTTGTTGTCTCAAGTTTTACGTGGCTGCTACGGGCTTAACAAGAACTGTTCTTACCTACGCATCAAAACCACAACGATAGTTTGTCAAGTTGGTGTTGTTTTAACCTTGGCAAGGAACGGGCCTAGCCACACTCGGTTCAACTAAAGTTGGAGAAACTGACACCCGCCATCCACCTGTGTGCAAAGCATGTCGGTAGAACAAGTCTCGCGTAAGCGTACGCGTAATGTCAGTCCGGGCCGCTTCATCCAACAATACTGCTGAACCAAAGTATGACATGTTGGTAAGCAGTATGACTTATATCGCCCACAACTCACTTGTGTTCTACTCGCGCATATAACATCAACGCATAAAACCTGGCTCGGATGCCACTATTGGGGAACGTAGTAATTTCAAAAAAATTCCTACGCACACGCAAGATCATGGTGATGCATAGCAACGAGAGGGGAGAGTGTTGTCCACGTACCCTCGTAGACCGAAAGCGGAAGCGTTAGCACAACGCGGTTGATGTAGTCGTACGTCTTCACGATCCGACCGATCAAGTACCGAACGCACGGCACCTCCGAGTTCTGCACATGTTCAACTCGATGACGTCCCTCGAACTCCGATCCAGCTGAGTGTTGAGGGAGAGTTTCGTCAGCACGACGGCGTGGTGACGATGTTGATGTTCTACCGACGCAGGGCTTCGCCTAAGCACCGCTACAGTATTATCAAGGTGGACTATAGTGGAGGGGGGCACCGCACACGGCTAAGAGGCGATCAACTTGTGTGTCTAGAGGTGCCCCCTGCCCCTGTATATAAAGGAGCAAGGGGAGAGGCGGTCGGCGTAGGAGGAGGGCACGCCAAGGGGGGAGTCCTACTCCCACCGGGAGTAGGACTCCTCCTTTCCTTGTTGGAGTAGGAGTTAAGGAAAGAGGAGGAGAGGGAGAAGGAAAAGGGGGCTGCACCCCTTGTCCAATTTGGACCAGAGGGGGGCGTAGGCCTCCTTCCTTTTGGCCTATCTCCTCTATTCTTGTATGGCCCAATAAGGCCCATATACTCCCCGGCGAATTCCCGTAACTCTCCGGTACTCCAAAAAATACCCGAATCACTCGAAACCTTTCCGAAGTCCGAATATAGTCGTCCAATATATCGATATTTACGTCTCGACCATTTCGAGACTCCTCGTCATGTCCCCGATCTCAACCGGGACTCCGAACTCCTTTGGTACATCAAAACATATAATTTCATAATATAACTGTCATCATAGCGTTAAGCGTGCGGACCCTACGGGTTCGAGAACTATGTAGACATGACCGAGACACGTCTCCGGTCAATAACCAATAGCGGAACCTGGATGCTCATATTGGCTCGTACATATTCTATGAAGATCTTTATCGGTCAGACCGCATAACAACATACGTTGTTCCCTTTGTCATCGGTATGTTACTTGCCCGAGATTCGACCGTCGGCATCTCAATACCTAGTTCAATCTCGTTACCGGCAAGTTTCTTTACTCGTTCCGTAACACATCATCCTGCAACTAACTCATTAGTTGCAATGCTTGCAAGGCTTATAGTGATGTGCATTACCGAGTGGGCCCAGAGATACCTCTCCGACAATCGGAGTGACAAATCCAAATCTCGAAATACGCCAACCCAACAAGTACCTTCGGAGACACCTGTAGAGCACCTTTATAATTACCCAGTTACGTTGTGACGTTTGGTAGCACACAAAGTGTTCCTCCGGTAAACGGGAGTTGTATAATCTCATAGTCATAGGAACATGTATAAGTGATGAAGAAAACAATAGCAACAAACTAAACGATCAAGTGATATGCTAACGGAATGGGTCAAGTCAATCACATCATTCTCTAATGATGTGATCCCGTTAATCAAATGACAACTCATGTCTATGGCTAGGAAACTTAACCATCTTTGATTCAACGAGCTAGTCAAGTAGAGGCATACTAGTGACATACTATTTGTCTATGTATTCACACATGTATTATGTTTCCGGTTAATACAATTCTAGCACGAATAATAAACATTTATCATGATATAAGGAAATAAATAATAACTTTATTATTGCCTCTAGGGCATATTTCCTTCACCTAGGCCGCGTAGGTCTGTCCCCGCGGCATGTATCTTTCCTTGTTTATGTCTTTAGCTTACCTTGCTGGGGCTGCCCCTCGGGCTGCATCATCCCCAAGCCGCTCGGCCGGACCCAGTGGCGCGTATTGATGTCTACTACACAACCTTCTTCTTGTAGACGTTGTTGGGACTCCAAGTGCAGAGGTTTGTAGGACAGTAGCAAATTTCCCTCAAGTTGATGACCTAAGGTTTATCAATCCGTAGGAGGCGTAGGATGAAGATGGTCTCTCTCAAGCAACCCTGCAACCAAATAACAAAGAGTCTCTTGTGTCCCCAACACACCCAATACAATGGTAAATTGTATAGGTGCACTAATTCGGCGAAGAGATGGTGAAACAAGTGGTATATGGATGGTAGATAAAGGTATTTGTAATCTGAAATTATAAAAACAGCAAGGTAACAAGCGATACAAGTGAGCGTAAACGGTATTGCAATGTGTGGAAACAAGGCCTAGGGTTCATACTTTCACTAGTGCAAGTCCTCTCAACAATACTAACATAATTGGATCATAAAACTATCCCTCAACATGCAACAAAGAGTCACTCTAAAGTCACTAATAGCGGAGAACGAACGAACAGATTATGGTAGGGTACGAAACCACCTCAAAGTTATTCTTTCCAATCAATCTGTTGGGCTATTCCTATAAGTGTCACAAACAGCCCTAGAGTTCGTACTAGAATAACACCTTAAGACACAAATCAACCAAAACCCTAATGTCACCTAGATACTCCAATGTCACCTCAAGTATCCGTGGGTATGATTATACGATATGCATCACACAATCTTAGATTCATCTATTGAACCAACACAAAGGACCTCAAAGAGTGCCCCAAAGTTCTACCGGAGAATCACGACGAAAACGTGTGCCAACCCCTATGCATAGGTTCCCAATGTCATGAAACCCGCAAGTTGATCACCAAGACATACATCAAGTGAATCACGTGATATCCCATTGTCACCATAGATATCCACGGCAAGACATACATCAAGTGTTCTCAAATCTTTAAAGACTCAATCCGATAAGATTACTTCAAAGGGGAAACTCAATTCATTACAAGAGAGAAGAGGGGGAGGAGAAACATAGGATCCAAATATAATAGCAAAGCTCGCGATACATCAAGATCGTATCACCTCAAGAACACGAGAGAGAGATATCAAACACATAGCTACTAGTACACACCCTCAGCCCCGGAGGAGAACTACTCCCTCCTTGTCATGGAGAACACCAGGATGATGAAGATGGCCACCGGAGAAGGATTGCCCCCTCCGGCAGGGTGCCAGAACTTGTCTAGATTGGTTTTTGGTGGCTACGGAGGCTTCTGGCGGCGGAACTCCCGATCTAATCTCTCTTCTGGAAGTTTTAGGGTAAGTGGAGTTATATAGGCGGAAGAAGTACGCCAGGGGAGCCACGAGGGCCCCACGAGGCAGGGGGGCGCGCCCCTACCCTCGTGAGCTCCTCCTTCCTTCCTTGACGTGGGGTCCAAGTCCATCGGGTGGCTTTCGTTCCAAAAATAACTTCTCTAGTTGATTTCGTTCCGTTTCGACTCCGTCTGATATTCTTTTTCTTCAAAACACTGAAATAGGCATAAAACAACAAATCTGGGCTGGGCCTCCGGTTAATAGGTTAGTCCCAAAAGTAATATAAAAGTGGAAAATAAAGCCCAATATTGCCCAAAACAGTAGATAATATAGCATGGAGCAATCAAAAATTATAGATACGTTGGAGACGTATCACGTATCATTATGCATGTATGGCCCATAACGTCTTTCGGCCCATATGAGGCCCTATGTAACTCTTGGCCTACTAACGGCCCGTGGTGAAACTGGCCCGTAATGAACAGTGTATCACTTTACACCCATTAACGGCCCGTAATGAACAGTGTATCACTTTATACCCAGTAACGGCTCGTTATTCCGTTGGTCCGTTTCCAGCCCATGTTATCTTTCCGCCTTCTCAGAGCACATTTATTCTTGGGCTCATTTCCAGGATTCGTTTACTAACGGCTCGTTATTGTCATTTTCTGCTTGTGGGCCAAATTCAGCTCGTGGTTACAGTCGGCCCGTTTGTGGTCCGTTAATACGTTGGGCCGATTTCATAGCGTCATAAAATACGGCCTATTAACGATGGCCCGTTATGGTCAGCCCATGAACGGACGATTCCAACTCTAGCCCGTTTACGGCCATAATGCGGTCTATTTGGCCCATGTTTGGCCAATCGATTATACGGCCCGTAAAAGGCCCATTGATAATACGGCCCGCAGAAGGCCCATTGTTTCTACGGCCCGTAGAAGGCCCACTGTTTCTACGGTCAGTAGGAGGCTCAGTGTCACTACAGTAAATATTAGCCCATGGTTAATGTGGCCTAGATTTAAAAAATAGGTTATTGCAGCCACTAGCTAATCGCGGAAAAAGAACTGCAATGACTACAAGCAAACAAATAAACAAGACAACAAGGAAATAAATAAGCAAGCAACTAACGCTAGGCTAGCATGGCTATTACACATATTACATCCACTAGGCATCAAAGTTCGCCACCAGCGCCAATATAGGGAACAAAGCAGCATATCATATACACTGGTTGTCAAAGTTGGCGACCAGCGCAAATAAACGCCGCAGCAAAACAAATCCAGAACTGAAACCACTTTAGAAGATCTCAGGAAACAATATCCTGGGTACCCATAATGCTGGAAAGATGCTTAGCAAGCATATTAACTTTCTCTTGTTTGGCCCTTAAATCCTCTAGCGCTTGCTGTTGCACCAGAAAATATGCAACTGAATTCTGCAGGTACTTCCTCAGTCCTTCAGCTTCCTGTCGCAGCATATCTGATCGATGTCTTTCAACTTGAAGTTGAGACTCAAGAAGATGAACTAATTCGGGCAGCGAGTTCAAAGAGCTTGTGCCAGTAGTAGTGGCCAGTAACTCGAACACTACATCAAGACAGGACTTTTGGGTTCCCTCACTATCGTCAAGATAGTTTTTATCAGCTTTCTTGGAGACCAACAGGGATGTCTCACTATCTTGAACCTTATCTGCATTACTTCCTTTACCATTGGATAACGTGGTACTGTTCTCCAATATTTTGTCTGCATTCTAAAAGAGAAACAAGCAGACACATCACATGTTTACCATGTTGTATATGAAACTCATTTTGGTAAATGAGTTCAGTAGTAAAGTGGATAGGATAACAGCATGAAACAAACATATATCTATGTACCATGGTAACTTTATGGTCTATATTATTCTAGTTTTTGTTGCCAAATCAAGATAGAGACACAGTTCAAATAATATTTGTTCAAGACAAAGCAGAATAGATAGAATATAAGTGTGGGTAACTATAGAGCAATAACAACACTTGTAATGTGCATGACATGAGAACATAACTGTTTATTCAATTGAAACTGAAATCAACATAGAGCAGGTTACAACAGCAAACCAGTTAAAGAAACAGGTTTAAAACATACCTGTTGCGCCATTGGTGTTTCAATTCCATCCTTCAAATTTGAAAATAGTTGGTATGAGTAAATACAGTCATGCAAGAGCAAAGGAGTATGAACCATAGCTACAGAACCTGACCTGAGAACAAATCTTCTTCTCCTTTAAGCATTGAGTTCGGATTCGGAGTGGTGGTCCTCATGCTTTGGGCACTGCAGTTCCCTTACTAAACTGCTCGTGTTTGGGTGCTCTGTGGTGGAGACGGTGTTTGTGTCAACTGAACTGGGTTACTATCTGCCGGGGTTGGGGTTAGAAGGGGTGTAGCTGGTTCTCTGTCCAACTGGGTAGGGGTACAATCTGCGAGAGTCTGGGTTATGTGTGGTGGATCTGGTCCTTGGGCAAGTACAACCGTGGTTCTATCTGCATCAACTGGTAGCACTATCTTTTCTGAAGACCGTGTTGTTACTCCCTTAGATACTGCCATCACGCTCTCCAATTCAAATGGCTGATAAACAAGAAAAGTAATTGAAAGTATAGACATTGTATGATAGACAAGTGCAATGGATAGTGGGGAATAAAAGAGGGCATGAAATAATTCATATTTATGTTGTCTAACCAAACAGGATAGCATGACACAATTTCACATATATGATGGCTAACTAAACAGGATAGCATGACACAATTTCACATTATGATGGCTAACTAAAAAAGATGGAAAGACATAGTTCAAAATATGAGACTATGTAAACAGGATGACATGACATAACTATATAATGTGTTTATTAAATAGGTTGGCATGCCATAATTCACATACATTCACGGATAGAATGCCATAATTCAAAATATGATGACTGTAAACACTAAACAGGATGAGATGATATAACTATATGATGTCTTTATTAAATGGGTTGCCATGCCATAATTCAGATAGATGATGTGTATGTACTATGTAAACATGATGGCATGATATAATTCAAATATATGATTTATATAGTAAGCAAGTAAGCAGATGGCAATCCATATATGATGTAAAAACTAAGCAATGCAAGACAACATGCATGACATGGGTAATATAACCCTGCCAAGTTTGAGCATAGACCTCAGGGGGAAAATAGGACTGGTCATCAGTCTCTGAATCCTCCTCTGAGGAGCTCTCTGTAACCAGCAAGATGTCTGCTTCAGCAGGTAGCATTGTCTGCTCTGAATACCTTGTTTTCACTCCAGATACTTCCATCACCGCTTCAAATGGCTGATGCACAGGAAGAGTAGTTGAATATACAAACGTTGTGCCAAATGGAACACGTAATACAAAAAAATGATAGCATGATATAATTCACATACATGATGATTGGCTAAACAGCATGGCATTGCATAATTCACATATATAATGCCTTTGCAACAAGATAGCATTGTATAATTCACATATATAATGTCTTGCAACAAGATGGCAATGCATAATTCACATATATGGTAATTAGACACTGAACAGGTGGCATTCACACAAAGCATGTCTAAACTAATCAAATGACATAGCAATGCGAGACACCATACGCACGATATGAGCAACATAACCCTGCCAAGTTAGAGCATACACCTCGGGGGGGGATAGGACTGGTCATCTATCTCTGAATCCTCCTCTGAGGAGCTATCCGTAACCAGCGAGATATGCGCTTCGTCAGATAGCATAGTCTGCTCTGAAGACCTTGTTTTCACTCCAGAATTTGCCATCACCGTGTCAAATGGCTGATGCACACGAAGAGCAGTTGAATGTAATAACATTATTGACAAATGTAATATGTAACGAAAAAAAAAAGATGGCCTGATATAATTTACATATAAGATGACTGGCTAAGTAGGATGGCATTGCAAAATTCACATATATGATGCCTGGCTAAACAAGATGGCGTTGCATAATTCACATAAACGATGAATAAACTAAACAGATGGCATTCGCACAAAGGATGTCTAAACTAAGCAGATGACATATTTGATGTATAAAGTAAGCAATGCAAGACACCATATGCATGATATAACCAACATCAGCATGCCAAGTTAGAGCGAAGACCTCAGGGGGTAAATAGGAATTGTCTTCTCCTTCTGAATCCCCCTCAGAACAGATATCTTCCTCTCGATTAAATCTGAAATGCGTGGAGGGGAGGCTGCCTTTGCGCCTACCATGGAGCGACGTCTGCATGAAATTTTATTGCCAGCACAAGGCTCGTCTCTTTTGCTCTACATGTTCAGTTCCATTGTTTACAATAACTGTCATGCATAGGAATAAAACATAGTGAGATTATGTAAGGAGTGCATGCAGAAATCCAGAGTGATGGTAGCAACCTGTGGATAGACCCAAAACCAATAATAGCAGGCAGATAATGGCTTCAGTTAAAAAATACAGATAATGGCTTCTTTACTGTTTGTTTCCCACCCAACATGAAACTCATAGTAGACACCGGAGATTAACCAGATAGTAGATAGATACTATTGATAGCGGCCCCGATATGTACCCCACAACCATTTAAAAACTCAAGTTTGACCATTAGTTTGGAGCTGACTCAGAGTCTAATCGGTGAACGGGACGATAAAGTAGCATGTAATATTAAGTGATGCATAACGTAAGAAGACACGAAAGAGTGCGACCTCTCTTGCGCACCCGTGTAGTCCTCAAGGTCATCTGCTCGGTTGATGATGGTAGTGCATTTTTCATGGCTGCCAGCGGCGGGGAAGAAGATTTGAGGCGGCGAAAGACAGTCTAGAGGCTGGATCCCTGCTGTGTTGGACCCTTCTGTCGTTGGAGCAGCTGAGCTGGGGTGGACGATGGCGCAGTAGGAGCGGGCCAAACCACGCAAGGTTTTCTTTGACAACTATCTGTAAGAGAAGTAATTCTGTAAGGGCTCGTTTGAATTGGAGGATTCCAACAATGCAGAATTGGAAATAGACAGGAATAGGATAGGAATGCACGTGCAAAACAGAGAATTTAAAAACACAGGATTTCTGCCAATCTGGTTGATTGATTCACAACAATTGGAAGATCACATAATGCAAAGAAGCATGGTGAGATTAAGTCAAACCACAAGAAAATGTACGGTTATAATGCTATTATGCTACTATCTCTTAGTCTTATGCTTCATGAATAGGTATTTGAAAACAAGGACAAGTGAAAATTAAAATTCCTACGTTTTTTTGTTTCAAGGAGACACTAAAGGAACAAATCCGTGTGCTCAGTGGACAATATATATAACATTTGGAGTAAAAAAGAGAAGCAACAAGTGTACAACCTCTTTGGCGGTGAGGATGCTCCGGCTGACTTGGTTGTCGGAGGAGGGCAAGAAGATCATAGGCGTCTGGAGATGGAGCCCGAGGTACTGCTCCGCTGTGATGGAGGGTTTTGTTGTTGGAGCAGCTCCGGTGAGATGTACGACGCCGAGGCTGAAGTAGGACAAGAAAGACAACGAACAACGTTAACCTGAGTGGAATTCTAATAGCATCTCCAATACATGATGTAAAATACATAACCACAAAGTGCTAGATGTAAAACACATCAGCCGCTCATATCTGAACTTAACTCTCGAAATTGAATTTAACTGTCAAAACCGAACTTAACTCTCGAAACTGAACTTAACTGCCGAAACTAAATTTTGTTGTCGAAACTGAATTTTGCTGTCGAAAATAAACGCACTAGCAAGGTGAGGCTACACGTCGGTCGACTGACTTTTTCATCTCTAGTCAGTCGATTTCGCAGCCATTGGATACGAAATCAAGGGCCTGCGGTTCATCTTCAACCTCCACCCCCCTGAGCCGACCAAACAGCAGCCCTCCGCCGCCCGCGGCCAGCGGTGCGCCGCCCCGCCCGCCCCGAAAACACTCCCCACCGCCGGTCCGCCGCCGCCCCGGCCATCCGTCTAGGCCACCCGTGCCGAGCTTTTTCTCCGGCGATCCCCACGCCACCTCCCCGCCAACGCCCCGCCACCACCGGCGACCACCGCCCCCATCCTGAACCCTAAGATAGATAGTGGGGTACCTCTCCGGCGAGCCCCCCTCCCCGCTGCGGCTGGTTCTTCCTTCACCCCAGCGGCATCAGAGTGAAGTGTAGCTAAGGCCCTATTTGGTTCGGCCGTGGATTTCTAAAAACAGCTGTGAAAAATCTACTATGGAAAAATAGTTGTGGAAAATCTGATGTGAAAAAGATGGATGTCATTTGGCAAACCAGCTGATACACCTTTTTCAGATTTGGGCTCGCAGCGGAATCAGATTTTGGAAAGCATGTCCTGGGCTGCTTGCGCTTTTGGTTCAGATTTTGGCAGCGGATTTCGGGAATCAGATTCTCCTTCGTTCGCCCTTTGGTTCAGATTCTGCTGCGCGGTAGCAGAATCCGTCAATAAAAGCTGAACCAAACAGGGCCTAAATAGGAGCATCATCACAAGCAAGAGCTAGAGCAGCAGCGCGAACAAGAGCAATAGCAAGAGCAGACCAGGCAGGGGACCGAGAGCAAGAGCAGAGCACCAGCGCGAGCGAGAGCTATAGCAGCAACAGGTCCTACTGATGTGGACGTCGCCGCCGAGGGATCGACGTCGTGGAGGAAGTGGCCGGCGACGCCGCCGTGGATGGAGTCGCGCCGTGTCTGCTTGGGACCGAGCGCCGGCAGCACCGTGAGATCGAATCAAGAAGAAAATGCGGCGATTAGTGTACAACCTCTTTGGTGGCGTTGATTAGGCTGCAGCTTCATCCGAGGAAATGGTGATGATGATGCTCTTTTGGTGGTGCACGTGAAGACGGCGGTGTGGGAATGGAGGTGGCGCGAAAGACGAGGGGAACATCGGGGCAGCTCCTTGGAGGTGGAGGACGGGGTGGCTGAACCGGCGGGACGATGAGATCGACGACGGATCCTCATCTGGTACGGTGCATGAGGGACGTCAAGGTGTTGCTGTGGACGACGTCGTCGGGGAAGAGGCTCCGGCTGTGTGGCGGACGGAGCAGGGTGTGGGGTTTCGTCACGGGTTTTCGCGGCCTTGGTGTACGAATGGGTGGGCGGATGGGATGGCAGTGGGGAACCAAGGCTTAGATACGTGCTTGTCCGAAATGTGGGGTAAGTTACGAAAGTACCCCCACAGATTTGAGGCGGTTCTTTCGGTTCAGGGGTACCACGGGCATTTCGCGTGTCGGGATTTCACATGAGGTGGGAGTTTTCGCGCGCGTTGTAATTTCAGAATAGCAAGGCGCGGGTTGAGATGGAGGGAGTTGTCGGAGCACAACGAGACAAAGATATATCTTAAATATTTCGGGCTAACAAGGCGCAGGTTGAAATTTCCGGACAAGCCTAACGTGTACTGTACCAAATCAATGCGCCCTACAAATGTCATTCAAAACTTTGAATTCATGTTATGTTCAATTAAAATATTTCGCTACGTGTATAATGCATGCAACCTACTACTCAAATGAATGTTTTAGTGCATTCCAAACGTATATACTACCGCTTCAATATGAACTAAATTTGAATTCGTTTCTCTATTTGAATAAGATCTATAGTAATGATTGTTGTGAAGTCAAAGCATTTGAATTCGTTCCTTTGTTTTAATAAGATCTACAATCATCATTATTGTCAAGCTAAACCATCGTTTTTGCATTATCTTCACAGCACACCACATGATTAGTCTCGAGTTACATATGAACTATGTGTACTATATGAACTCGAACTAGATTTTTTGAATCCACTTTATTTTGATTTCAAATCACATTACATTTCTAGCTCTAGCTAGATCTTCATAATCTAAACCATGTCTCATATGTATAATGTGTTTATCACATTATGTATGGTGCCCCGCCCCCTACGCCCACAAGTATTTAGATGTGAGTTGCAAACACCACACATTACCACAAATTCAAATAAAATGTGAGAATGTTCGATATATAGTATTGTTTAGATTGTTCGATATTTAGTTGTAAGCTGCAAACGCCACACATTATCACAAATTCAAATAAAATGTGAGATTGTTTGATGTATAGTATGGTTTCGATTGTTCGGCATTTAGCTGTGAGTTGCAAACACCATGCATTATCACATTATGGTATAACATGTGCACAGCACGTGTATCACCGCTATATTCATGCATGCAATGTTTAAAACACTATGATCTCGTATTCAAATATATGAATCTGCTTTCATATCAAATTATGATCTTTGTTAGTCTCTTACACCCACACAATCCTCTAACCTTTGTAGCTACCACTAACTTTCTCTCGTGCATGCACACGCCGTCCTCGCCTTCCCCCTCCCTCGGCATTCTATCCACCGGGCACATTCATTTTTTTCTTTAGGTCGTTCTCCCAGATACTCCACAACTCCTTTCTGACACACACCGATCGATAAACCTCTCTAGCGATGCCTTCCTACAACATACAAACACACCTTCAATCTCCTCCTTTATGTGTCCTTGCCTCGTGTCTCTCATACGGTCAGACACACGTGTAAGTCTCGCCCCTCTTTTCATCGCTCTCACAACCGCACACTCCTCCCCCTATCTAGCTAGTAGTTCGGCCTCTCGCACAACCTCCTAGCTCCATTCTCTCTGTCTATCCGTCTCGCTGGGCCTTATTTGCCTCTAACAAATGGACGTACACCGACCGATCTCTTGCTATACATATAGCTAGCTAGGTCCTTATAACTCATTTTTACCCACACATCAATTGATCTACCTCATTAGTTGTGTCTCTCCCTTCCTCCGACAAACAATAATTGATCTACCGATCTAGTTAGGTTTGCTTACCAAACACATGTTTCCCTTCATCATCCATGGATGCGTACCGACAGATCTATCACGCACAGGCACACACAGAAACACATCCCCACTCTTATTGATAACATTGCAGTTCCACCCTCAGTTTGTCTAGTAGGCCTCTCCCACCATCTTCGAGAAACAACTCCATCACCCATCCAGCACTCTACCCCTCTCCCTCCCTCTCCCTCCCTCTCTCTCCTCTCTCTCTCCCATCATATTTCCCGTCCTTCAGTTATGTATGGATGTCGACCGATCTCCCTCAAGACATAGCTGGGTCTCTCCTTCTCAACACATATACGAGTCGTTCTACCTCTATAGTTAGGCCTCTGCCTACCCCTCCCACCACCCCCTTCCCCCACACACACCGATACATCGAGCGCTCTAGTCATGTCTCCCTGCCACACACAAACTTGACGTGTGCCCTCTAACATTCCGGTAGGCCAGTCGCCCTATATCTTTGACTTGTACACACACACAATTTTGATGGCTCTCTTCATCGATCTCGCACCCACCCACTTGATCCTCTCTTCGACTCTATCGATAGCTATGACCCCTCCCTCTCTTCTCGTGGATTGCCCGACCCTCTATGTATGATATGGATAGGCCTCCATTTCACACACATTGGATGCAAAATTTTGTTTGAGATGTCATCGACACATATTCCCACAAATAATTCACGAAATCAACCCCCACCCCACCCCCCACCCCAAAACAAAAAACACTCACGAACGCGGTTTGTATCCCTCACACACACCCACGTAGGTGGGGGACGTGCACAAAGAGAAGAGGTGCATGCACGGCGCATGTACTCCCGTCTCTTTGCCAACCACACCCGCGCGGGTACACGGTGGAGCTCATTTCTGTAAGAAAACGGCAGCCCACGTGGTAATTTGGCACGTGTACTGGTTGTCTACTTGGTGGAGGGAGGATCGTCTACCACGGGTGAACAAACAAATTACGACTTGACGTGTTATGTTAAAAAAAGAGGCAAACCATGTGGGGCCTACCTTAGAGGCAAGGCTCTATACACTGGAGTACTTTTGATGTGTCCCGTCAACTCGTAGAACGAGGAGAAGCTTTCTTAGTACACCGTCTCCCCCGCCCACGGGCGCGGTGGCTCGCAGGATGAGGTGAAGCTTGCTTACTACGCCTTACGCCCGCTCCCTCGCCCATGCGCGCGGTGGCTCGCAGGACGAGGAGTAAAAATTACTACTCCCTCTGTTTACTCATTGTCCCTACTACCTTGTTTATAGAGATTATATCATATTGTTTGGAATATATATGTCCTTTAGTAGATTTCAATATGAACTACTAGTACATACTCCAAACACTGATGTATATAGACGTATTTCAGAGTGTAGATTCACTCATTTTGCTCCGTATGTAGCACTCTCCCTCGCCCCTCGACCCTCGCCCACGTGGCGGACGTGCAGCAATTCATTCGGTCTCATATAGCTAGAACAATATATACTGCACTACCATTATTGCTCGACTTCCTGAAGAGGCGAAGAGCCAATCGCAAGGTCAATATTTTGGAGATGCCAAGCGCAAGGTTATAGGAGAACGAGTAGTAGGTGCCGCGTCATTTATAAATAAAGTTTTTTTTCTTCAGTGGCACGTACGCAATATGATAGGTTCATATGGAGAGAAAAGGAAACCGCTCGACTATATACATAGTCAGGACAGGCCAGCCTGCACGGTTGCTTGCTGGGGTTGCTCTCTTCACACTCTCTCGGTAGATGCACATGGTGCTGGTGTGTCCACTGTCCCGTGCAACTCATTAGCTGTTGTTAATCTAAGGCCCTGTTTGGTTAAAAACTCCCTAGTCCCTACCTGCTGGGTTCCAGGGACTAAACATGGACTAGAGGTTATTAAATGACATGCTAAAAGACCATGTTACCCTAGTAATGAACTAATAGAGACAAGGTGCGATGCGTGATAGGTGCAACTGTTGGAAAATAGTCCCAAAAAGAATCCCTAGGGGTCTTTTTTCTTAAGTCCCAAATGCCCACTTTTAGTCCCTAAAAGTCCCTCCTCTTTGGTTTAGATGGGACTGACACGGAGTTTTTTTAGTCCCTACACCAAAATGTCCCTGTAAACAAACACCCTCTAATAATGCCGCTGGAAAATTGATGCAACGCCACAGTTAAAAGCAAGTTACATGTTTAACGAATTTTATTGTTAATATAATCTCTATGTTAATATTAATCAATGCCACCATTTGAGAAATGCTACTGTCTTTCTTTCTTTCCCATTTAGATAAGGTAGATGCTTCTTTTTGTTGGCTTCTATGTCATCCACCGTTATTGTCCACTAATTGTTTCCTTTGCACCTCTGTGTAAACAGGGTTATCTGCTTCACCTCGTTGCCATTGTGCCCTTTTGTTGCACTGCACAAAACACTTTTGTTTTAAGAGTGTTTTGTGCAGTTCAACCAAAATGTCACACCGACAATGTTGCTTGATTGCTTGATCTTAGTGGAACTGCACAAGAGGAGATCTTACTTCCTATCCGTTAAGGCGAATTTGGTTCAGATCTTCTTCTTGTGAGTTGTTTGAATTCCGCATCATGAGAGGTCAGTGCTAGCCTTCTTTCACATGATTCTGCAGTGTGCATTCATATGTTGTGCTACTTGTACGATAATGTTGCTTGATTTTAGTGAACCGCACAAATGGAGACAAGACTTCCAATCTGTATGTGCACCGTAATATCCTATTGAGGTAAGATAAGGATATTTCACAACTGCTGGGCTGTATTTTGCCACTTTCCCTAGAAAATTAAGTTTAGTACTATACTTGTGCTCCCTAATTGACATGCCAAATCTTACATTGAAGGCGAAGCTTGTTTGTTATTGAACCAAGTGATGAAGGGGAAGAACAAGGGGAAGAAAAACAAAAATCAACTCCCGGTGCTGTAATGAAGCACTGGAACTATGATGACACAAGTAATGATATAGTTTTGCATCTTAATTTATTGCTATGGCTGGAACGAGCAATTGTTTTTCCACTGATTTGATGCCACTCTTAATGTAATATGTAATTATCTCTACTTGTGCAAACAGGGATCTTCTTTGAAGATACCATATATTTTAGTGGAACTGCACAAGAAGATGTTGGAAACATTAAACTAATCGAGGAGTATATAGTAAGCATGGCCACCACCATAGGTTGCAACAGATGGTTCCGGAGAATTGCTTCATCTGTATGCTCTACACAATAAGCCTCCTGACAAAGGTTGGTACTCGCCCACTGATTTCATCCATATGATTGAGCTTTGTCATCTCTATCGGTGTTGTGCTACTGTTTAGATACTGTCATGAAAAAGTGGTATTGTCCTTGAGAAGTGCTTCATCTCTGCTGTTTTAAATATTTCCTTTCCTTTTTCGAGCAAACAGTGATGCTAGCATTTAGTAGTCCTCTTTTCTTTGCACAACAAGATCATCTTCCTCTGAAGAATAATATGGAGTATGTGAAGTGACTAGTTCCTATTATGCCAGGATGAAGAAGCCCTGTCTATCTTATCATCAGAAGGAGCAGTTGAAGGATGGTTACATTACTCCCCACAAGACCAAACTAACTTGAGCTCAGAAGGACTGACAAAATCTCCATTTTTTGCTGTGATGCGTGAGTACAATGTTGTTCTAGGATTCTTTCTGGTGAGTTCCATTTTTCTAAAAGTGTGCTCTACATGGACCATGTATGTGCCTGTTGAAACTGTCAATTCATAGTATAGTTTGCTCTATACTAATCACTTTTTGTATTTGTGCAAACAGGGGTGCTCAGCTTGATTTCAATGGGAACTGCACAAAATGTTCATGAATACATCGAATCATTCATTTCCACCACAAGAAATGAGGTGTCGATAAGTTCAAGGCGTTGCAACATTTAAGGTCGAAATCATACAAGCTACGCGCGAATTTGGTTGATTTTAGTGGAACTGCATAAAAAGAACAACTAGTTTATTTAGCACGAGGTGCCATGTCAATGTCCGAACTAATGGCAAACCCTGCCCATTCCACAATCGTAGGCATTTGATATTTTGGAATGGGACAACCTTGTCAAATTTTGCTCATTGATTTTAGCAAGACATGCATTTGATATTTTCGAATGGGACACCCTTGCTGTCAGAAGTGTCGATCAATTTTTTCTTTATTCTTTAGTTGTGAAGTAAATATTGCCTCTGACATGTGAGTCGCTGAGATGCATAATCATCGATTGTTTTGAATGTTCTCTATGAATTGCCAGGCCTGTGTGTTTGATTGCAATGTACAGAAATGCTAAAAACCTGCTCAAACTCTTTGTACTCCTTCTATTCCTTTTTACTTCACACATTGTGAAAGTCCTTACTTTTTTGTATAAGATTGGTCAAAGTAGAGATACTTTGACTGCAGACAAGACTTGTATGCAGACTAGAAAGGACCGGAGGGAGTACATGTGAAACTGCTGCAAACGAGGTGATCACCCTGGGAATAATGCTAGTACATATTGTTTTGCATGTTCATCCAATGCCATTGATACAGGAATTCGAACTAATCAAAATAAATTCATTCATACACGGTCGGATTTCATATAAACATGCCAGATTTCATTACATTTCATACATTCTTCAACTAAAAGGGGTGCACTGGAGGTATAATTAATTAACCAAAGCTACCCACCTGTGTCCCGCTGAGCCAAACAGAAGCTTCAGTGACTTAACTGCAGGTGCAGTTGCGTAACTGACATGTGGCCTGTTGGGACCACGTGTTAGTCAGCCAGCTGCACCAGCAGTTAAGTAGAAGCAGCGTTATTCTCCAGCAGAACTCCCCAACTCCACGTCGCCGCCAAGAAGCTAACCGGCCGTCAATGGTCAACCCGCCTAGCTTGGTTTCAAGAGGAGGGTAGCAGCAATGGCCTTACTTGGACCCGAGCGGTGGCGACCTACCGTGTTCTACTCTTCCTCGTTTTCTGTGTGGCGCGACCTCGTTGGCAGCGGGGCGGGGCCTCGGTGGAGCCGGCGATGTCCTCTGTCTCGTTGCCGGCGTGCGGCGCCTCCGCAGAGCGGTGGAAATCCTCCCCCGTGTTGCCGGCAGGGTGGGGCCTCGGCTGAGTCGGCGATGTCCTCTGCCTCGTTGTTGGCGGGGCGGGGCGGGGCCTCGGCGGAGCCGGTGGTGTCCTCTGCCTCGTTGTTGGCGCCGCGGGGCCTCGGCGGAGCCGGTGGTGTCCTCTGCCTCGTTGTTGGCGCCGCGGGGCCTCGGTGGAGCAGGGCCTCATCGACGACAACGGAGCGGGGACTCGTCGGGGCTGGCATTGTCCTCTGCCTCATCCTCAGTCTCGCCAAACAGCGCCTCTCCTGCTTCATCACCCTCTTTGCTAGCCTCTTTGTAGGCGGCCGCAGCCTCTGCCACTCGCATGCGGTCCTGCCAGCGCTCGAGGCGGCCCTTGCGGGCAGAGCGGTACGAGTCGAGCAGCGCCTCCTGCTCCGCCCGCTCCGCGGCGATCTGCTCCTCCGCCTGCAGGTGCTCCTGGAGGAGATAGTGGTTGTAGGCGGCGTCGGCCTGCGCCTCCCGGAACTGCTCCTGACGCATCTGCCTCACACTGTCCACGTTTTGGGCACGAGCCTCGCCGATGGTCATGGTGTAATGCAGCGGCGAGGATGGCGCGGAGGAGGGGGTTGGCGCCGGATCATCGACTACCATGTTCTCCATTGGGACGTCTTCGTCCTCCGGCTGCCTGTCGGCCAGCCGGTCGGCAGCAATGGCTGCCATCTCCTTGTGGTCCATCGTCCGCCCGTCCCGAAGAGCGCTGGAGCGCGAGGAAGCCATGGTGGGTAGTAGTGGTGTGGACAGGAGAAAGGGAACATATGCGGATGACTGCGGCTATGGCCGGCACAGCAGTTTATATAGCAATGGTGGGCCGGCGGAGGGATGGACGTGTGGCACTGGAGTCGCCGCCTCGGCAACCGTGTATCATTAATGTGGGCGGCAGATGGACGACGGACGGCACTTGTGTCGTTTGAAGGCGGAGCAATCGCCTGCACCGGGAAGCGGGGCGGGCGGCGCTGACTGTTTCGGGCGGAAAGCGCTCGGGCGAGGAGATGACTTTACTTGGAGAGGATGACAATGGGGACCCACTAGGTCCATAGCGTCATGTACGCAAGTGCCTCCTTATTATATATATATATGTATAAAACTATACTCCCTCCGTCTAGGTGAATAAGTCGTATCAGAAGGTGCATCAAGACCTAGGTGCAAGTAGATTGGTGGAAAAGAAGAATATTTCTCTCTTCTAAACACAACATTTAATCACAGCAGTTAAGAGGATGCCTTATTAGCTACCCATGCAGGCCATCGTAATTCATAGCATGCAAAGCACTTTTATTTCTTGCCTAATAACCGCATGGACATGTTGCATGCATTGGTCCTTGCCCGAGCAAAAAAAAGGAGGAAAGGGGTTTCCACGGGAGACAAGAGGCAGAGGTGGAAGCGCTCGCTGGAGTTATTTATTTTGCTTCCCCCTGGCTTCCTGACATCACGGTCCCACACCATTGTTAACCTATGTAGTACTAGTCAATAAACGAGAGAATTGCACAAGAAGCGGCCGACAGCTGGGACCAAGCAGCTCGAGCAGTATTTGTGTTTTTGAGGTGTGAGCACTGCAGAGTTTTTGGATGTTTAGCCCAGATATTAATTTTTCTCCTCTGAACAACAACGAAAACATCGCTACAGGTATTAACTAGGCGGGTTGTGGCCTGTGTAGCCCAGGCCAGATATTAATTTTTTTCAAGCTGAAAATGGCTAGCCCAGCTATACAATTTTTTTAGGAATACCCAGGCAAGGTCAATTTGTTATTCTCCGCCCCGCTGGGCTGCAAATCTTTCCTAGGAGGGATGTATTAGGCTTAACAAGAAAATGGGCTTTAAGAAATAATAAATGGGATGTAATTATAAAAATTGGGCAGTAACTATAAAAATGCACCAAACACGTGATTACTTTATAAAATATTATTTTTGGATATTGAAATTTTTTAATTTCATTAATTGTTGTGAGCGTAATGTTTCGTTGGATTTTTACATAATATAAATTTATATTGAAATTGTATTTAATCTGACTAGAAATTTCGGGATAAAAATATTTCGGATCCCATCAAAATGTGGGAAATTTTGTTGAATTCTGTTTTGAACGGTTGGTTGAAATAGGATGTACTTTTAACAAACTGTAAATGGATTGTAGTAAATTCCATTAGAATTCAAAAATTGGCTACATATTCTTACAAATCTCAAATGGGCTATAAGTTCTCTGCCACACACTTCTGGCCTTACTAAGTTGACGTGTCCCCTAAAAAAACAGGGTTGACACATATGTAAGGCTTTGTCAACTTATAGTCAACACACAGTTCTAGCAGCAGTGGTCGTTGGATGCCCATCCAACGGATGCCGTGCTTCTTCTTCAATCTCGGATATTCTAGCTTCACCCGCCCATAAAATGATTCCTCCCCCTGACATCTAGGGCGCACCATTTTGGAAGCTGACCTGTGGGCCTACTAAGTTGACGTACCAAGGGCTTTGTCAACTTAGTCAATAAAACGATTCTAGCTGCAGTGACCATACGATGTCCATCCAACGGCCGTAGTGCTTCTTCAACCTCTTTTCTTTTTGCTCCAGCCGCCCAAAGCAGATCCGGTCGTGTCGCCTGCTCCTGCTTCCCGTGGCCGACTGTGCTGCCGTGGAGGCCTCACCGCCCCTACTATTCCCACCGCTGGCCAGGCCCTGCGGTGATGGCTGCCTCACACCGCAGCCGAACGAGTGAACCCTCATACTCCTCTCCGCGTGGGCATCCACTGCCGCGTCTTCACCGGCTCCGCGTCGTCCCCTTCCTAGGCCTCGCCGTCGTCCACCATCCTGGCGCTCTCGGCGCAGCGTGGTCAACGTGGAAGGAACGACTTCCACCGGACGTGCACTGTACATGGAGAGGCTGACAGTTGGGTCCATGGTTGCAGCAAGGAAGTGCCTCCTTATTACGCGGAAAATAATGATTCCTCCACCTGACAGCAGGGACCCACTGGACGGGCCACCAGTATTTTGCGAAAAAAATCGTTTCCCCCTGACTGCTGGGACCCACCGGACGGGCCATCGTATTTCGCGAAAAAAATGTTCCCCCCGCTGTCAGCTCGGACCCACCAGAAGTGCCTCCTTATTACGCACAAAAAATGAATACTCCCCCGGCTAGCTGGGACCCACCTTGCTGGGAGGCTGACTTGTGGGTCTACTAAGTTGACGGGGACGAAGGGCTTTGTCAACTTAGTCAATATGAACGATTCTAGCTCCAGTGACCGTACGATGTCCATCCAATGGCCGTAGTGCTTCTTCAACCTCTGGTCTTCTTGCTCCATCCGCCCAAAGCAGCGCCGGTCATGCCGCATGCTCCTGCCTCCCATGGCCGGCTGTCCTGCCGTAGAGGCCTCACCGCCCCCAACTATTCCCACCGCTGGCTAGGCCCTACGGCGACGGCAGCCTCACACCGCAGCCGAACTAGTGAACCCTCGTAGTCCTCTCCGCACGGGCTTCCACTGCTGTGTCGTCCCCTTCCTAGGCCTCGCTGTCGTCCACCGCCATGGTGCTCTCCGTGCGGCCTGGTCAACGTGGTCAAGGAACGACTTCCATCGGAAGAGTACTATACGTGGAGAGGCTGACAGCTGGGTCCACGGCCACATCCCAGTTTTCTTTTGTGATTTGCCAAGTAAGTCGCTTTGTCAGGCCTGTTGGGCTGCAAATCTTTCAAGACGAGGAGAGCTTTCATTCGGCTGGCCGAGAAAATGGCCCATTAGTAATGAGAAATGGGTTGTACATTTTTAAAACACATCAAACCGGCAATTAGTTTCAAATATCTTTTTTTCATTTCAAGATTTTAAATTACATTAATTTTTATGCATGGAGAATTTGTTGGATTTTATATTGATATACATTTATTTCTAAAATCAGTTTGAATGTGAGTCAAAATTTCGGGATGAAAAACAGTTCGGACCGCACCAAAATATGCAAAATTTCGTATAATTTTTTAACCGTTGCCACAATATGGGCTGTAATGCTAACAAAAAGAACATGGGCTCCAAAAAAAACCTTAAGAATTAGTAAATGGGCTGTAAATTATTAGAAATAATGGCAGATGGGTTGTATGCTGTTTTCCACAGATTTGAGGCTTTCCTAAAAATAAGGTTGACACACAAGCACTGACCGTTGGATGTCCATTCAACGGCCGTCGTGCTTCTTCAATCTCTGCTCTTCCTGCTCCAATCGCTCAAACAAGCGCCGGCGGGACTGCCTGCTCCCTCCTCGCGGCCGGCTGTGCTGCCGCGCGGGCCTCACCGCCCGATCGTACTCCCATCGCTGGCCTAGCCATCCCTCTAATCACCCACACCTGCTGTTATTCTACGATGACGGCAGACGAACCAGTAAACCCTCGTACAGTCGTACTCCCCCCCCCCCACGTGGGAAAAAACTGTCGAGTCTTCCCTGCCTCTGTGTCGTCCCCTTCCTAGGCCTCGCCGTCGTCCACTGCCCTGGTGCTCTCGGCGCAACGTGGTCAACGTGGTCAAGGAACGACTTCCATCGGACGTGGACTATACATGGAGAGGCTGAAAGCTGGGTCCACGGCCGCAGCAAGGAAGTGCCTCCTTATTACACGGAAACTAATGATTCCTCCACCTGACAGCTGGGACCCACTGGACGGGCCACTATATTTCGCAAAAAAACGTTTCCCCCTGACTGCTGGGACCCACCAGCTACATCTTTGCACATAAGGAAGTGCGTCCACGCAAAAAAACGATTCGCCCCCTGACTGCTGGGACCCACCAGCTACATCTTCACAGTCAAGGAAGTGCCTGACAGTCGGGACCCACCGGGTCGAAGCGTACGTAGCGTTGTCATTTTGGTCGCGAACGTGTACGTACATACTGGTCGATGTAGAGGCGCGCACGTGTCGTAGTAGAGGCACACACATAGCATGTACACGTACGTACAGCGGCCAGGGTGCAAGAAAGAAAATACGGCCACATATGTGTACATATGGGCGGGGTCTCGAACGCCTACTCGCGCATACGTACGGCCAGGGCTCGTGTACATGGCTGGGTCGGAACGGAGAAACAGCGTCGTCATCATGTACATGTGGAGGCAACGGAATGCGTAGTGTTCATGGGGAGGCAACGGAATTCGTCGTGTTCATAGGGAGGCAACGGAACGCGTGGGAGCCAACCGGCTGGGTCAGAACGGAATACGTGGTCGTGTTCATCGGGAGGGCTTGGACAGAACAGGCGATGGAAACGAGGCCTGGCGTACCGCACAACGGAGGAAACAGACCTCCTACATTTGGAACGGAGTCCTGTTGATCGGGAGGGGTCTGGCGTACCGCAAAATGGAGGAAACGGACCTCCTACGGTCGAAACGGGGGTCCTGTTCATCAGGAGGGGTGTGTCGTACCGCAAAACGGATGAAACGGACTTGTGTTGGAGTGCTACGGTCGAAACAGGGGTCCTGTTCATTAGGAGGGGTGTGGCGTACCGCAAAACGGGACTCCACGAGATACTGTTCATCTCCACCGTCGACCCCCTCCAGCCTCCACGAGCTACTGTTCATCCACCGTCGACCTCCTCCAGCCTCCACCTGCGACTATTAATCCACAAGCTCCTATTCATCCAGCCACCACCGCACGCTACTCCACCGGCTACTGTTCAACCGGCCCTCTCCACGGGCCCCTGTTCAACCACCCCTCCAAGGGCTACTGTTCATCCTACCCTCCACCGTCTACTGTTCATCCTGCCCTCCATGGGGTGGTCCTGTTCATCCAGCCCTCCATGGGGTGGGCCTGTTCATCCAGCCCTCCACGGGGTCCTATTCATCCACCCCAACCGGCTTGATCGATCGGGGTCCTGTTCATCCAGAGGCAACACCACGGGGTCCTATTCATCCACCCACACCGGGAACTGTTCACCCAACCCCCCCCTGCAATGCTCACTGTTCATCCAGAGGCAGCATCGATTGGCTTCAGTTAGCAGCAGTAGCGAAGGAATCGTTCGATCAGGTTTAGTTAACAGCCATCGATCGATCGCTCAGGTTCAGTAACGCGTAGCCTGCAGTGCAATCGCTCGGGTTCAGTTAGAGCCCAACACCTCGCTCGGGTTCAGTTAGAGCCAACACCTTGCACACACGCGCATACGTGTACGAGAGAAACGCGCATCGCTCGGCCCCGGACCTCCCACCGTAACCGGGAACACCCCGAAATTTTCCTCGCCCTCACTTCTACCATGGTTTTTTCCATCATGGACGGCCCAAACAATGTCATGCAGCTGCGTCTCCGGCCCGCCCAGGACGAAAAGCCCATTTTCTGTCCTGATTTTTTGTCATAGAAGTAGGAGCCCACCACATCTATGATGATACCGGGTTTTGTCACAATTATCGTCATAGAAGTGTCATATGTATGTCAGAAAAAAATTTCATTCGACCCAAAATGTCACAGATGTGTCTTTTTTTGTAGTGATCCTAAGGCAGCCGCTTGCGCGCTAAAGGGGACCTCTTGAGCATCGTGCCTCAGGAGCTCTTACTGGACCTCGGGCCGCTCACTTCCTGGCCTTGACCACGGCACGCGACCTGGCATACCAGCGACGGCTGCAGCCTGCCTGGGGACCGGGACCTGTCAGCGTAGAGCACCAAGTTGCCACAGGATTGGAAAGGGGAGGCCGAGCCTCGGCAGGATATGCGCACGCAAATCTTCATAATGAGGGCTATGTTCACAAAATGCATTACAGACGCTTTACACGCCCCCACGGGGTTCATTTCTTGATTCCTCGCAGGGAACAAAAGGGAAGGAATTCCTAAGAGTTCTATCTACACGCATCAGATGTCGCCGACGCCATCATCAACAGTGGGCCAAGTGAGGACGGTGCCAACCCCATCCAGATCAGCGGCGACGGCGGCTGGACGCCGCAGCCCTGCTCCGGGCTCGGCGGGATCTCAGAGGCACGTAGCTGTCGTCGCTCGTCTCCAGAGACTCCACGAGCTCGGGAGAGTCGCTGGACCACCAGGAGGCACCGTTGTCGCTGGAGGAGCTGCACGCGAGGCCTACGGCGGGCCGAGCGCCCACTGCAGCGTCGTCCTGGCGACCTCCTTCAGGGAAGCACTCCAGGCGGCGGCCTTCCTAGTCGAATACCGTGAAGAACAGCATGGAGGCGCCATCGTACTTGAAGTGGATCGCGAGGGTGTCCTCCGCGCGGCATACTCGGGCAATCTCGCCCCAGCCTCGGGTCATGAAGATCTTCCCGGAGGCACCAGCACCAATCTCCGCTCTAGTAGCTGGGGAGTCGCAGTCGGCGTGTTGCAGCCAAAGCTCGTGAAGGCCCCTTGGTGGCATCTCGGCGGTGAAGAACTGCGGGAGGCCAATCCTAGTGCTCCGGGGCATCATCGCCCACAACACAAACTCGCGCGAGGAGTCTGCAGCGTGGACCCCTAGGGCGACGGCGTGCGCCTCGGCGGCGGCGACCACGGCCCTGGCGTGGGCGGTACCGCTCACCGCTCCTCCCTCCGGAATCGTCGGCGTGAGCATTCAGGGGAAACGGGTACCCAGGAGGCGGCCTTTCGTACCAAGGCTGCGACACCATCGGCCTCGCGACTATCTCACGGTGATGAGACCTCATCTTCTTCGGCGGGGGCAGCTCGGGCTCGTTGAGGGGAGCCTTGCCCTTCTCAGCGGCCGAGAACCTCCGGATTGGCGCCATGTCTGCACAAGCAAGGAGTGGAGCTTGGAAGGAGAAGAAGCGGGAGAGGCAGAGGAAAGATGGGCAACGGGGGCTCCACCCCCCTCCCATTTATACTAGGAGAAGGCCAACCAGCAACCCCCACGATCGCAGGTAATGATGGTTTTCCTTGCATGTCGCTGGGACTTGTCAAGTCGAGCAGTTGCCGAGGCAGCATGGGGAAGCGGAGACGCCCATGTCCAATCAACCGCCATGCGTCGACCGACGCCGCAGGCTATTGGGGCCCGCGGCGCTCCGCACTTGACCTTTGGCTTTGCCTCGAAGCTAAGCCCGAGCGCGCCTTGAACCCGGGGGCTACTGTCGGTGTTCTACGAACGGGGGTCCCCAGACTTGCCTGCCTGCGGCCCACGACGTGGCTTTGCTAGCAGGCCTGTACGGCCCATCTTCAACAACAAGGCATTCAAGACCCTCGCAAGGGGCCAAGCCTCGCGATGCGGACGACGCAAGACCTCCTCGGGAGCGGCCTCGCCAGGCAGGCTCGCGAGGGGCGGAGAGTTCAAGGCCAGGCAAACCTCACAAGGTTCTCATGACATGAGCCATGAAGATCGAGACCAGGCGGGCGCCAGCATGCGCAATGTCCTTGTTTCCTCTTTGGTGCTAAGGGGGCAAGTGCAGGCGCATAGTACCGAGGCATCAAGCAAAGGTTTCCATATCGGTGCAACAATACCAAGACCAGAAGGACGGCAAGACGGAGGTCACCGTGGAGCCCAAGACGGAGTCACCACTAGAACCTTTTGCAGGCAAAGCCCACTTTTGTCTGGATAAGTTGTACTAGCTGTCCCCTTTCAAATTGGACGTTGTTGGCTCCCTTCCCGCTCAATAATTGGGGAGAGGACCAGGGCCTCTATAAATAGGACTAGCCACCACCGTAGAGGGGGATCCGATCTTGGACCGAGAGAGATAGGATTTTGGACCGGATCTGTCGGTGTTCTGGGAACGGGGGTCCCCAGACTTGCCCGCCTGCGGCCCGCGGCGTGGCTGGGCCAGCAGGCCGTACAGCCCATCATCACCAACAAAGCACCCAAGACCCTCGCGAGGCGGACGATGCAAGGCCCCCTCAGGAGTGGCCTAGCCAGGCAGGCTCACGAGGAACGGTGATATCAAGGCGGGGCAAACCTCACGAGGCCCTCGTGACGTGAGCCATGAAGCACGACACCAAGCGGGCGCCAGCGCACGCAGCGTCCTTGTTTCCTCTTTGGTGCTAGGGAGGCCAGCGCAGGCGAAGAGTACCGAGGCATCAGGCAAAGGTTGCCATTTCGGTGCAACGGGACCAAGGCTAGAATGACGGCAAGACGAAGGTCATCGTGGAGCCCAAGACGGCGTCACCACCAGAGCTTTTCGCAGGCGAAGACCACTTTTGTCAGGATAGCTTGTACTAGTTGTCCCCCTTCAAATTAGCCCGTCATTGTTGGCTCCCTTCCTGCTCGATATTTGGGAAGAGGACAAGGGCCAATATAAATAGGACTTGCCACCACCTTAGTAAGGGACGGATCATTCGGACCATCCTCACACACACACAAGCTCACTGAGCTCAAGAACACCTCAACCTCAGGAGGCTGTTCTTCCCTTGTACTGTTCATCATCAGCCCTAGAGGCAATCCACCACCACCACACTGGAGTAGGGTATTACACCACAACGGTGGCCCGAACCGGTATAAACCTCGTTTCTTTCTGTGTTGCGAGTTCGTCGAGTTCATCCGCGAGATCTAGCAAGCTAGGGCGTAGATTGGTAGGAAGGAAAGACTTCGCGCGCACCCCAGTGTTCGAACCTTAAGGGTTTGCTGGAACCCCACATCCGACATTTGGCGCGCCAGGTAGAGGTGCGCCGTAGCTTCCCTTCCATCCGTTCGTCGCTCGTAGCTCTGTCCTCTCCATGGCGGATGAACGCCGTGCTTGAGCTGACATTAAGACAATAAAATTTCAAGCATACTAATAAAGCAATCATGTCTTTTCAAAATAACATGGCCACATAAAGTTATCCCTAAAAAATCATATGGTCTGGCTATGCTCCATCTTCACCACACAAAGCATTCAAATCATGCACAACCCTGATGACAAGCCAAGCAATTGTTTCATACTTTTGATGTTCTCAAACTTTTTCAATCTTCACGCAATACATGAGCGTGAGCCATGGATATAGCACTATAGGTGGAATAGAATGGTGGTTGTGGAGAAGACAAAAAGGGAGAAAATAGTCTCACATCGACTAGGCGTATCAACGGGCTATGGATATGCCCATCAATAGATATCAATGTGAGTGAGTAGGGATTGCCATGCAATGGATGCACTAGAGCTATAAGTATATGAAAGCTCAACAAAAGAAACTAGTGGGTGTGCATCCAACTCGCTTTCTCACGAAGACCTAGGGCATTTTGAGGAAGCCCATCATTGGAATATACAAGCCAAGTTCTATAATGAAAATTCCCACTAGTGTATGAAAGTGATAACTCAAGAGACTCTCTATATGAAGAACATGGTGCTACTTTGAAGCACAAGTCTGGAAAAAGGAATAGTAGCATTGCCCCTTTTTATATTTTTTTATTTGTCTTTTCTTTTTTTGGCCTTTCCTTTTTTTGGCGTTTTTTTGGGACAATGCTCTATTGAATGATCATCATCACACTTCTATTTACTTACAACTCAAGAATTACAACTCGATACTTAGAACAAGGTATGACTCTATATGAATGCCTCCGGCAGTGTACCGGGATGTGCAATGATGCATGAGTGACATGTATGAAAGAATTATGAACGGTGGCTTTGCCACAAATACAATGTCAACTACATGATCATGCTAAGCAATATGACAATGATGAAGCGTGTCATAATAAACGGAACGGTGGAAAGCTGCATGGCAATATATCTCGGAATGGCTATGGAAATGCCATAATAGGTAGGTATGGTGGCTATTTTGAGGAAGGTATATGGTGGGTTTATGGTACCGGCGAAAGTTGCGCGGTACTAGAGAGGCTAGCAAAGGTGGATGGGTGAGAGTGAGTATAATCCATGGACCCAACATTAGTCATAAAGAACTCACATACTTATTGCAAAAATCTATTAGTTATCGAAACAAAGTACTACGCGCATGCTCCGAGGGGGATAGATTGGTAGGAAAAGACCATCGCTCGTCCCCGACCGCCACTCATAAGGAAGGCAATCAAAAAAATAAATCATGCTCTGACTTCATCACATAACGGTTCACCCTACGTGCATGCTATGGGAATCACAAACTTCAACACAAGTATCTCTCAAATTCACATCTAGTCAGCTAGCATGACTCTAATATCACCATCTCCATATCTCAAAACAATTATCAAGTATCAAACTTCTCATAGTATTCAACACACTCATAAGAGAATTTTATTATTCTTGAATACCTAGCATATTAGGATTTTAAGCAAATTACCATGCTATTTAAGACTCTCAAAATAATCTAAGTGAAGCATGAGAGTTCATCTATTTCTTCAAAATAAAACTACCACCATGCTCTAAAAGGATATAAGTGAAGCACTAGAGCAAATGACAAACTACTCCGAAAGATTTAAGTGAAGATCAATGAGTAGTCAAATAATTATGCAATTATGTGAAGACTCTCTAACATTTAATAATTTCAGATCTTGGTATTCTATTGAAACAGCAAGCAAAGCAAAATAAAATGACATCTAAGAATAGCAAACATCATGTGAAGAAGCAAAAACTTAGGATCAACCGGTACTAATCGATAGTTGTTGAAGAAGAAAGGTGGGATGCCAACCGGGGCATCCCCAAGCTTAGATGCTTGAGACTTCTTGAAATATTATCTTGGGGTGCCTTGGGCATCCCCAAGCCTGAGCTTTTGTGTCTCCTTAATTCCTCTCATATCACGGTCTCCCTAAATCTCAAAAGCTTCATCCACACAAAACTCAACAAGGACTCGTGAGATAAGTTAGTATAAACCATTGCCAAAACCTTATCATACTCTACTGTAGCAAATCACTAAAATTATTATTCAACATTGCATACTAAATGCCTCTGCATATTTAATAGTCCTATCCTCAAATAGAACCATTAAATAAGCAAAAATATGCAAACAATGCAAACATAACAGCAATCTACCTAAACAGGATAGTCTATAAAGAATGCAGCAACATCCATACTTCCCTAGCTCCAAAAATTATGAAATAAAATTCCCACTGTAGTAAATTTATCAGATCTTAATATGCAAAAGGTTTCAACATTTTATCACATTCTGACTTTTCTAGGGAATTATTTCAACAGCGGTAAACTTTCTGTTTTCAAACAGCAACATGTATACTTATAACATAGGCATAGTAAAGGATATCAATGCCACTTTTATTGAAATAAAAGATGCAAAACATTGTTCTTAATAACATAAAGCAAATTCTAACAAAATAAATTGACGCTCCAAGCAAAACACATATCATGTGGTGAATATAAATATAGCTCCAAGTAAAGTTACCGATGAACGAAGACGAAAGAGGGGATCCCTTCCGGGGCATCCCCAAGCTCAGGATCTTGGATATCCTTGAATATTACCTTGGGGTGCCTTGGGCATCCCCAATCTTAGGCTCTTGACACTCCTTGTTCCATAGTCCATCGAATCCTTACCCAAAACTTGAAAACTTCACAACACAAAACTTAAAGTAGAAAACTCGTAAGCTCCGTTAGTATAAGAAAGTAAATCACCACTTCAAGGTACTGTAGTGAACTCATTATTTATTTATATTGGTGTCAAACCTATTGTATTCCAACTTCTCTATGGTTTATAAACTATTTTACTAGCTATAGATTCAACAAAATAAGTAAAAAACACATGAAAAACAGAATCTGTCAAAAACAGAACAGTCTGTAGTAATCTAGATCAAACGTGTACTTCTGGAACTCATAAAATTATCAAATAAATTGCTGGGACTGAGTAATTTATCTATTAATCATCTGCAAAAAATAATTAACTAAATATCACTATACAAATAAAAATGGCAGCAATTCTCGTGAGCGCTAAAGTTTCTGTTTTTTTACAGCATGATCGCAAAGACTTTCCCCAAGTCTTCCCAACGTTTGTACTTGGCACAAACACTAATTAAAAGAATAAAACCACATCTAAATAGAGGCTAGATGAATTATTTATTACTAAACAGGAGCAAAAATCAAGGAACAAAAATAAAGTTGGGTTGCCTCCCAACAAGCGCTATCGTTTAACGCCCCTAGCTAGGCACGATCATTTCAATGATGCTCACATAAAAGATAAGAATTGAAACATAAAGAGAGCATCATGAAGAATATAACTAGCACATTTAATTCTAACCCTCTTCCTATGCATAGGGATTTTTTGAGCAAACAGCTTATGGGAACAAGAATCAACTTGCATAGGAAGGTTAAACAAGCATAACTTCAAAACTTTAAGCACATAGAGAGGAAACTTGATATTATTGCAACTCCTACAAGAATATATTCCTCCCTCATAATAATTTTCAGTAGAATCATGAATGAATTCAACAATATAACCAGCACCTAAAGCATTCTTTTCATGATCTACAAGCATAGAAAATTTACTACTCTCCACACAAGCAAGATTCTTCTTATTCGAAATAGTGGGAGTATCATAGGAAACTTGAATACTATAAATTGTTTCCACATTAAAAGAGTAATGTTCAGAGAAGGGGTAATCATAACCATGACAAGTTTTATAAATATAATCACTACTTTTATAGCATAAGTATCATCACAATAATCATCATGAGTAGGAGGCATGCTATCATCATTATAAACTTGCATATCAAAACTTGGGAGACTAAAAATATCATCTTCATTAATCATAGCTTCCACAAGCTTGGGACAAACATTAATTGCACCAAATATATTCTCAAGAACATCATGTTCATCAAACATAGCATCCCCAAGATTGGGCCTTGCATTGGGCCTTTTCATATTATAGGCATAATCACTCTCATCATTAATAGTGTGGATAGCACAATAGTATAGCAATTATCATATTCTTCCAAGCAAGTGCCAACAAGATTTTCAAGATCATTAAGAAGTATCATTACCTTCCATAATTATATTTTCATGAGGCACAATAGTAATAGGGGTAGCATTATTTGGAGAGACATACCTTTTTACCTCTCTTCCTTTTTCTTTTCTTCTTCTTCACCACATCATGTGTGGGTTCAATCCTCGTTTTCGAGCTCCTTATTAATGAGATTGGTTGAATAGAAGGCTCCTCCTCCTTACCCGATTCATCATAAGAAATAATAGGAGGATATTGGGAAGTCTCTTCCCTTTCATTAGTATTCTCTTCATCTCCTATTTGTTTTCTTTTCTTTATGTAATTGGCAATATAAGGATTTTCAATGCAATTCACCGCACAATACATATAAATCTTCTCTAGATCAAAACCAAGAAGTTTATCGAGATTAAATTTTGGAATACCCTCAGTTATACGTTTCATTTCTTCATAACCCAAGAGCAAACTAAGTTCATTATGATGTGCAAGGGAAATCAAGTCATCACAATTTTTGGACACGATACGGTCATGAAACAATTTGCATTTGATATTTAAATGACCATGTTCATTGCAAAGTTCGCAAGTATGGGTAAGATATCTTAAATTTTCAGCACATTCATCTAGCTCTTCTTGCAACAATTTGGTTTCTAAGTACTTATGCCTCTTGCAATATCTATCTTCCCTATTTGGTGTGTACTTGCAAACCCAGTCTACTCCACAAAAATTGACATGTTTATAGGAGGCATTTTCATCATAACTAGTGCAATCATCATTAGCATCATGGATATTCAAAGAATTCGTACTAACAACATTGCAATCATGCTCATCATTCAAATATTTAGTGCCAAACATTTTATAGATTTCTTCTTCTAGCACTTGAGCACAATTATCCTTTCCATCATACTCACGAAAGATATTAAAAAGGTGAAGCGTATGAGACAAACTCAATTCCATTTTTTATAGTTTTCTTTTATAAACTAAACTAGTGATAAAACAAGAAACTAAAAGACTCGATTGCAAGATCTAAAGATATACCTTCAAGCACTCACCTCCCCGGCAACGGCGCCAGAAAAGAGCTTGATGTCTACTACACAACCTTCTTCTTGTAGACGTTGTTGGGCCTCCAAGTGCAGAGGTTTGTAGGACAGTAGCAAATTTCCCTCAAGTGGATGACCTAAGGTTTATCAATCCGTAGGAGGCGTAGGATGAAGATGGTCTCTCTCAAGCAACCCTGCAACCAAATAACAAAGAGTCTCTTGTGTCCCCAACACACCCAATACAATGGTAAATTGTATAGGTGCACTAGTTCGGCGAAGAGATGGTGAAACAAGTGGTATATGGATGGTAGATAAAGGTATTTGTAATCTGAAATTATAAAAACAGCAAGGTAACAAGTGATAAAAGTGAGCGTAAACGGTATTGCAATGTGTGGAAACAAGGCCTAGGGTTCATACTTTCACTAGTGCAAGTCCTCTCAACAATACTAACATAATTGGATCATAAAACTATCCCTCAACATGCAACAAAGAGTCACTCCAAAGTCACTAATAGCGGAGAACGAACGAAGAGATTATGGTAGGGTACGAAACCACCTCAAAGTTATTCTTTCCAATCAATCCGTTGGGCTATTCCTATAAGTGTCACAAACAGCCCTAGAGTTCGTACTAGAATAACACCTTAAGACACAAATCAACCAAAACCCTAATGTCACCTAGATACTCCAATGTCACCTCAAGTATCCGTGGGTATGATTATACGATATGCATCACACAATCTCAGATTCATCTATTCAACCAACACAAAGGACCTCAAAGAGTGCCCCAAAGTTCTACCGGAGAATCACGACGAAAACGTGTGCCAACCCCTATGCATAGGTTCCCAATGTCACGAAACCCGCAAGTTGATCACCAAACATACATCAGTGAATCACGTGATATCCCATTGTCACCACAGATATCCACGGCAAGACATACATCAAGTGTTCTCAAATCTTTAAAGACTCAATCCGATAAGATTACTTCAAAGGGGAAACTCAATTCATTACAAGAGAGAAGAGGGGGAGGAGAAACATAAGATCCAACTATAATAGCAAAGCTCGCGATACATCAAGATCGTATCATCTCAAGAACACGAGAGAGAGAGAGAGATCAAACACATAGCTACTGGTACATACCCTCAGCCCCGAGGGAGAACTACTCCCTCCTCGTCATGGAGAGCACCGGGATGATGAAGATGGCCACCGGAGAAGGATTGCCCCCTCCGGCAGGGTGCCGGAACTTGTCTAGATTGGTTTTTGGTGGCTACGGAGGCTTCTGGCGGCGGAACTCCCGATCTATCTCTCTTCTGGAAGTTTTAGGGTAAGTGGAGTATATAGGCGGAAGAAGTACGCCAGGGGAGCCACGAGGGCCCCACGAGGCAGGGGGGCGCGCCCCTACCCTCGTGAGCTCCTCCTTCCTTCCTTGACGTGGGGTCCAAGTCCATCGGGTGGCTTTCGTTCCAAAAATAACTTCTCTAGTTGATTTCGTTCCGTTTCGACTCCGTCTGATATTCTTTTTCTTCAAAACACTGAAATAGGCATAAAACAACAAATCTGGGCTGGGCCTCCGGTTAATAGGTTAGTCCCAAAAGTAATATAAAAGTGGAAAATAAAGCCCAATATTGCCCAAAACAGTAGATAATATAGCATGGAGCAATCAAAAATTATAGATACGTTGGAGACGTATCACGTATCATTATGCATGTATGGCCCATAACGTCTTTCGGCCCATATGAGGCCCTATGTAACTCTTGGCCTACTAACGGCCCGTGGTGAAACTGGCCCGTAATGAACAGTGTATCACTTTACACCCATTAACGGCCCGTAATGAACAGTGTATCACTTTATACCCAGTAACGGCTCGTTATTCCGTTGGTCCGTTTCCAGCCCATGTTATCTTTTCGGCCTTCTCAGAGCACATTTATTCTTGGGCTCATTTCCAGCATTCGTTTACTAACGGCCCGTTACTTGTCATTTTCTGCTTGTGGGCCAAATTCAGCTCGTGGTTACAGTCGGCCCGTTTGTGGTCCGTTAATACGTTGGGCCGATTTCATAGCGTCATCAAAATACGGCCTATTAACGATGGCCCGTTATGGTCAGCCCATGAACGGACGATTCCAACTCTAGCCCGTTTACGGCCATAATGCGGTCTTTGGCCCATGTTTGGCCAATCGATTATACGGCCCGTATAAGGCCCATTGATAATACGGCCCGCAGAAGGCCCATTGTTTCTACGGCCCATAGAAGGCCCACTATTTCTACGGCCAGTAGGAGGCCCAGTGTCACTACAGTAAATATTAGCCCATGGTTATGTGGCCTAGTTTTAAAAAATAGGTTATTGCAGCCACTAGCTAACGCGGAAAAAGAACTGCAATGACTACAAGCAAACAAATAAACAAGACAACAAGGAAATAAATAAGCAAGCAACTAACGCTAGGCTATCACGGCTATTACACATATTACATCCACTGGCATCAAAGTTCGCCACCAGTGCAAATATAGGGAACAAAGCAGCATATCATATACACTGGTTGTCAAAGTTGGCGACCAGCGCAAATAAACGCCGCAGCAAAACAAATCCAGAACTGAAACCACTTCAGAAGATCTCAAGAAACAATATCCTGGGTACCCATAATGCTGGCAAGATGCTTAGCAAGCTTATTAACTTTCTCTTGTTTGGCGCTTAAATCCTCCAGCGCTTGCTGTTGCACCAGAAAATATGCATCTGAATTCTGCAGGGACTTCCTCAGTCCTTCAGCTTCCTGTCGCAGCACATCTGATCGATGTCTTTCAACTTGAAGTTGAGACTCAAGAAGATGAACTGATTCAGGCAGCGAGTTCGAAGAGCTTGTGCCAGCAGTAGTGGCCAGTAACTCGAACACTACATCAAGACAGGACTTTTGGGTTCCCTCACTGTCGTCAAGATAGTTTTTATCAGCTTTCTTGGAGACCAACAGGGATGTCTCACTATCTTGAACCTTATCTGCATTACTTCCTTTACCATTGGATAACGCGGTACTGTTCTCCAATATTTTGTCCGCATTCTAAAAGAGAAACAAGCAGACACATCACATGTTTACCATGTTGTATATGAAACTCATTTTGGTAAATGAGTTCAGTAGTAAAGTGGACAGGATAACAGCATGAAACAAACATATATCTATGTACCATGGTCACTTTATGGTCTATATCATTCTAGTTTTTGTTGCCAAATCAAGATAGAGACACAGTTCAAATAATATTTGTTCAAGACAAAGCAGAATAGACAGAATATAAGTGTGGGTAACTATAGAGCAATAACAACACTTGTAATGTGCATGACATGAGAACATAACTGTTTATTCAATTGAAACTGAAATCAACATAGAGCAGGTTACAACAGCAAACCAGTTAAAGAAACAGGTTTAAAACATACCTGTTGCGCCATTGGAGTTTCAATTCCATCCTTCAAATTTGAAAATAGTTGGTATGAGTAAATACAGTCATGCAAGAGCAAAGGAGTATGAACCATAGCTACAGAACCTGACCTGAGAACAAATCTTCTTCTCCTTTAAGCGTTGAGTTGGGATTCGGAGTGGTGGTCCTCGTGCTTTGGGCACTGCAGTTCCCTTACTAACTGCTCGTGTTTGGGTGCTCTGTGGTGGAGACGGTGCTGTGTCAACTGGAACTGGGTTACTATCTGCCGGGGTTGGGGTTAGAAGGGGTGTAGCTGGTTCTCTGTCCAACTGGGTAGGGGTACAATCTGCGAGAGTCTGGGTTATGTGTGGTGGATCTGGTCCTTGGGCAAGTACAACCGTGGTTCTATCTGCATCAACTGGTAGCACTATCTTTTCTGAAGACCGTGTTGTTACTCCCTTAGATACTGCCATCACGCTCTCCAATTCAAATGGCTGATAAACAAGAAAAGTAATTGAAAGTATAGACATTGTATGATAGACAGGTGCAATGGATAGTGGGGAATAAAAGAGGGCATGAAATAATTCATATTTATGTTGTCTAACCAAACAGGATAGCATGACACAATTTCACATATATGATGGCTAACTAAACAGGATAGCATGACACAATTTCACATTATGATGGCTAACTAAAAAAGATGGAAAGACATAGTTCAAAATATGAGACTATGTAAACAGGATGACATGACATAACTATATAATGTGTTTATTAAATAGGTTGGCATGCCATAATTCACATACATTCACGGATAGAATGCCATAATTCAAAATATGATGACTGTAAACACTAAACAGGATGAGATGATATAACTATATGATGTCTTTATTAAATGGGTTGCCATGCCATAATTCAGATAGATGATGTGTATGTACTATGTAAACATGATGGCATGATATAATTCAAATATATGATTTATATAGTAAGCAAGTAAGCAGATGGCAATCCATATATGATGTAAAAACTAAGCAATGCAAGACAACATGCATGACATGGGTAATATAACCCTGCCAAGTTTGAGCATAGACCTCAGGGGGAAAATAGGACTGGTCATCAGTCTCTGAATCCTCCTCTGAGGAGCTCTCTGTAACCAGCAAGATGTCTGCTTCAGCAGGTAGCATTGTCTGCTCTGAATACCTTGTTTTCACTCCAGATACTTCCATCACCGCTTCAAATGGCTGATGCACAGGAAGAGTAGTTGAATATACAAACGTTGTCGCCAAATGGAACACGTAATACAAAAAAATGATAGCATGATATAATTCACATACATGATGATTGGCTAAACAGCATGGCATTGCATAATTCACATATATAATGCCTTTGCAACAAGATAGCATTGTATAATTCACATATATAATGTCTTGCAACAAGATGGCAATGCATAATTCACATATATGGTAATTAGACACTGAACAGGTGGCATTCACACAAAGCATGTCTAAACTAATCAAATGACATAGCAATGCGAGACACCATACGCACGATATGAGCAACATAACCCTGCCAAGTTAGAGCATACACCTCAGGGGGGGGATAGGACTGGTCATCTATCTCTGAATCCTCCTCTGAGGATCTATCCGTAACCAGCGAGATATGCGCTTCGTCAGATAGCATAGTCTGCTCTGAAGACCTTGTTTTCACTCCAGAATTTGCCATCACCGTGTCAAATGGCTGATGCACATGAAGAGTAGTTGAATGTAATAACATTGTTGACAAATGTAATATGTAATGAAAAAAAGGATGGCCTGATATAATTTACATATAAGATGACTAGCTAAGCAGGATGGCATTGCAAAATTCACATATATGATGCCTGGCTAAACAAGATGGCATTGCAAAATTCACATATATGATGCCTGGCTAAACAAGATGGCATTGCATAATTCACATAAATGATGAATAAACTAAACAGATGGCATTCGCACAAAGGATGTCTAAACTAAGCAGATGACATATTTGATGTATAAAGTAAGCAATGCAAGACACCATATGCATGATATAACCAACGTCAGCATGCCAAGTTAGAGCGAAGACCTCAGGGGGAAAATAGGAGTTGTCTTCTCCTTCAGAATCCCCCTCAGAACAGATATCTTCCTCTCGATTACAATCCGAAATGCGTGGAGGGGGGCTGCCTTTGCGCCTACCATGGAGCGACCTCTGCATGAAATTTTATTGCCATACAAGGCTCGTCTCTTTCGCTCTACATGTTCATTTCCATTGTTTACAATAACTGTCATGCATAGGAATAAAACATAGTGAGATTATGTAAGGAGTGCATGCAGAAATCCAGAGTGATGGTAGCAACCTGTGGATAGACCCAAACCCAATAATAGCAGGCAGATAATGGCTTCAGTTAAAAAATACAGATAATGGCTTCTTTACTGTTTGTTTCCCACCCAACATGAAACTCATAGTAGGCACCGGAGATTAACCAGATAGTAGATAGATACTATTGATAGCGGCCCCGATATGTACCCCACAACCATTTAAAAACTCAAGTTTGACCATTAGTTTGGAGCTGACTCAGAGTCTAATCGGTGAACGGGACGATAAAGTAGCATGTAATATTAAGTGATGCATAACGTAAGAAGACACGAAAGAGTGCGACCTCTCTTGCGCACCCGTGTAGTCCTCAAGGTCATCTGCTCGGTTGATGATGGTATTGCATTTTTCATGGCTGCCAGCGGCGGGGAAGAAGATTTGAGGCGGCGAAAGATAGTCTAGAGGCTGGATCCCTGCTGTGTTGGACCCTTCTGTCGTTGGAGCAGCTGAGCTGGGGTGGACGATGGCGCAGTAGGAGCGGTCCAAACCACGCAAGGTTTTCCTTGACAACTATCTGTAAGAGAAGTAATTCTATAAGGGCTCGTTTGAATTGGAGGATTCCAACAATGCAGGGATAGGAAATAGACAGGAATAGGATAGGAATGCACGTGCAAAACAGAGAATTTAAAAACACAGGATTTCTGCCAATCTGGTTGATTGATTCACAACAATTGGAAGATCACATAATGCAAAGAAGCATGTTGAGATTAAGTCAAACCACAAGAAAATGTACGGTTATAATGCTATTATGCTACTATCTCTTAGTCTTATGCTTCATGAATAGGTATTTGAAAACGAGGACAAGTGAAAATTAAAATTCCTACGTTTTTTTGTTTCAAGGAGACACTAAAGGAACAAATCCGTGTGCTCAGTGGACAATATATATAACATTTGGAGTAAAAAAGAGAAGCAACAAGTGTACAACCTCTTTGGCGGTGAGGATGCTCCGGCTGACTTGGTTGTCGGAGGAGGGCAAGAAGATCATAGGCGTCTAGAGATGGAGCCTGAGGTACTGCTCCGCTGTGATGGAGGATTTTGTTGTTGGAGCAGCTCCGGTGAGATGTACGACGCCGAGGCTGAAGTAGGACAAGAAAGACAACGAACAACGTTAACCTGAGTGGAATTCTAATAGCATCTCCAATACATGATGTAAAATACATAACCACAAAGTGCTAGATGTAAAACACATCAGCCGCTCATCTCTGAACTTAACTCTCAAAATTGAATTTAACTGTCGAAACCGAACTTAACTCTCGAAACTGAACTTAACTATCGAAACTAAATTTTGTTGTCGAAACTGAATTTTGCTGTCGAAAATAAACGCACTAGCAAGGTGAGGCTACACGTCGGTCGACTGACTTTTTCATCTCTAGTCAGTCGATTTTGCAGCCGTTGGATACGAAATCAAGGGCCTGCGGTTCATCTTCAACCTCCACCCCCCTGAGCTAACCAAACAGCAGCCCCCCGCCTCCTGCAGCAAGCGGTGCGCCGCCCCGCCCGCCCCGAAAACACTCCCCACCGCCGGTCCGCCGCCGCCCCGGCCATCCGTATAGGCCCCCCCGTGCCGAGCTTTTTCTCCGGCGATCCCACGCCACCTCCCCGCCAACGCCCCGCCACCACCGGCGACCACCGCCCCCATCCTGAACCCTAAGATAGATAGTGGGGTACCTCTCCGGCGAGCCCCCCTCCCCGCTGCGGCTGGTTCTTCCTTCACCCCAGCGGCATCAGAGTGAAGTGTAGCTAAGGCCCTATTTGGTTCGGCCGTGGATTTCTAAAAACAGCTGTGAAAAATCTGCTGTGGAAAAACAGCTGTGGAAAATCTGATGTGAAAAAGATGGATGTCATTTGGCAAACCAGCTGATACACCTTTTTCAGATTTGGGCTCGCAGCAGAATCAGATTTTGGAAAGCATGTCCTGGGCTGCTTGCGCTTTTGGTTCAGATTTTGGCAGCGGATTTCTGGAATTGGATTCTCCTTCGTTCGCCCTTTGGTTCAGATTCTGCTGCGCGGTAGCGGAATCCGTCAATAAAAGCTGAACCAAACAGGGCCTAAATCGGAGCATCATCACAAGCAAGAGGGAGAGCAGCAGCGCGAACAAGAGCAATAGCAAGAGCAGACCAGGCAGGGGACCGAGAGCAAGAGCAGAGCACGAGCGCGAGCGAGAGCTAAAGCAGCAACAGGTCCTACTGATGTGGACGTCGCCGCCGAGGGATCGACACCGTGGAGGAAGTGGGCGGCGACGCCGCCGTGGATGGAGTCGCGCCGTGTCTGCTCGGGACCGAGCGCCGGCAGCACCGTGAGATCGAATCAAGAAGAAAATGCGGCGATTAGTGTACAACCTCTTTGGTGGCGTTGATTAGGCTGGAGCTTCATCCGAGGAAATGGTGATGATGATGCTCTTTTGGTGGTGCAGGTGAAGACGGCGGTGTGGGAATGGAGGTGGCGCGAAAGACGAGGGGAACATCGGGGCAGCTCCTTGGAGGTGGAGGACGGGGTGGCTGAACCGGCGGGACGATGAGATCGACGACGGATCCTCATCTGGTACGGTGCATGAGGGACGTCGAGGTGTTGCTGTGGACGACGTCGTCGGGGAAGAGGCTCCGGCTGTGTGGCGGACGGAGCAGGGTGTGGGGTTTCGTCACGGGTTTTTCGCGGCCCTTGGGTGTACGAATGGGTGGGCGGATGGGATGGCAGTGGGAACCATGGCTTAGATACGTGCTTGTCGAAATGTGGGGTAAGTTACGAAAGTACCCCCATCAGGATTTGAGGCGGTTCTTTCGGTTCAGGGTACCACGGGCATTTGCGTGTCGGGATTCACATGAAGTCGGGAGTTTTCGCGCGCGTTGTAATTCAGAATAGCAAGGCGCGGGTTGAGATGGAGGGAGTTGTCGGAGCACAACGAGACAAAGATATATCTTAAATATTTCGGGCTAACAAGGCGCGGGTTGAAATTTCCGGACAAGCCTAACGTGTACTGTACCAAATCAATGCGCCCTACAAATGTCATTCAAAACTTTGAATTCATGTTATGTTCAATTAAAATATTTCTCTACGTGTATAATGCATGCAACCTACTACTCAAATGAATGTTTTAGTGCAGTCCAAACGTATATACTACCGCTTCAATATGAACTAAATTTGAATTCGTTTCTCTATTTGAATAAGATCTATAGTAATGATTGTTGTGAAGTCAAAGCATTTGAATTTGTTCCTTTGTTTTAATAAGATCTACAATCATCATTATTGTCAAGCTAAACCATCATTTTTGCATTATCTTCACAGCACACCACATGATTAGTCTCGAGTTACATATGAACTATGTGTACTATATGAACTCGAACTAGATTTTTTGAATCCACTTTATTTTGATTTCAAATCACATTACATTTCTAGCTCTAGCTAGATCTTCATAATCTAAACCATGTCTCATATGTATAATGTGTTTATCACATTATGTATGGTGCCCCACCCCCTACGCCTACAAGTATTTAGATGTGAGTTGCAAACACCACACATTACCACAAATTCAAATAAAATGTGAGAATGTTCGATATATAGTATTGTTTAGATTGTTCGATATTTAGTTGTAAGCTGCAAACGCCACACATTATCACAAATTCAAATAAAATGTGAGATTGTTTGATGTATAGTATGGTTTAGATTGTTCGGCATTTAGCTGTGAGTTGCAAACACCATGCATTATCACATTATGGTATAACATGTGCACAGCACGTGTATCACCGCTATATTCATGCATGCAATGTTTAAAACACTATGATCTCCTATTCAAATATATGAATCCGCTTTCATATCAAATTATGATCTTTGTTAGTCTCTTACACCCACACAATCCTCTAACCTTTGTAGCTACCACTAACTTCTCTCGTGCATGCACACGTCCTCGCCCTCCCCCTCCCTCGGCATTCTATCCACCGGGCACATTCATTTTTTTTAGGTCGTTCTCCCAGAGTCTCCACAACTCCTTTCTGACACACACCGATCGATAAACCTCTCTAGCGATGCCTGCCTACAACATACAAACACACCTTCAATCTCCTCCTTTATGTGTCCTTGCCTCGTGTCTCTCATACGGTCAGACACACGTGTAAACTCTCGCCCCTCTTTTCATCGCTCTCACAACCGCACACTCCTCCCCCTATCTAGCTAGTAGTTGGGCCTCTCGCACCACCTCCTAGCTCCATTCTCTCTGTCTATCCGTCTCGCTTGGGCCTTATTTGCCTCTAACAAATGGACTTACACCGACCGATCTCTCACTATACATATAGCTAGCTAGGTCCTTATAACTCGTTTTTACCCACACGTCAATCGATCTACCTCATTAGTTGTGTCTCTCCCTTCCTCCAACAAACAATAATTGATCTACCGATCTAGTTAGGTTTTCTTACCAAACACATGGTTCCCCTTCATCATCCATGGATGCGTCCCGACAGATCTATGCACAGGCACACACAGAAACACATCCCCACTCTTATTGATAACATTGCAGTTCCACCCTCAGTTTGTCTAGTAGGCCTCTCCCACCATCTTCGAGAAGCAACTCCATCACCCATCAGCACTCTACACTCTCCTCCTCTCCTCTCCCTCTCTCTCCTCTCTCTCTCCCATCATATTTCCCGTCCTTCAGTTATGTATGGATGTCGACCGATCTCCCTCAAGACATAGCTGGGTCTCTCCTTATCAACACATATACGAGTCGTTCTACCTCTATAGTTAGGCCTCTGCCTACCCTCCCACCACCCCCTCCCACCACACACCGATACATCGAGCGCTCTAGTCATGTCTCCCTGCCACACACAAACTTGACGTGTGCCCTCTAACGTTCCGGTAGGCCAGTCGCCCTATATCTTTGACTTGTACACACACACAATTTCGATGGCTCTCTTCATCGATCTCGCACCCACCCACTTGATCCTCTCTTCGACTCTATCGATAGCTATGACCCCTCCCTCTCTTCTCGTGGATTGCCCGACCCTCTATGTATGATATGGATAGGCCTCCATTTCACACACATTGCATGCAAAATTTTGTTTGAGATGTCATCGACACATATTCCCACAAATAATTCACGAAATCACCCACCCCCCCCCACCCCAAAACAAAAAACACTCACGAACGCGGTTTGTATCCCTCACACACACCCACGTAGGTGGGGGACGTGCACAAAGAGAAGAGGTGCATGCACGGCGCATGTACTCCCGTCTCTTTGCCAACCACACCCGCGCGGGTACACGGTGGAGCTCATTTCTGTAAGAAAACGGCAGCCCACGTGGTAATTTGGCACGTGTACTGGTTGTCTACTTGGTGGAGGGAGGATCGTCTACCACGGGTGAACAAACAAATTACGACTTGACGTGTTATGTTAAAAAAAGAGGCAAACCATGTGGGGCCTACCTTAGAGGCAAGGCTCTATACACTGGAGTACTTTTGATGTGTCCCGTCAACTCGTAGAACGAGGAGAAGCTTTCTTAGTACACCGTCTCCCCCGCCCACGGGCGCGGTGGCTCGCAGGATGAGGTGAAGCTTGCTTACTACGCCTTACGCCCGCTCCCTCGCCCATGCGCGCGGTGGCTCGCAGGACGAGGAGTAAAAATTACTACTCCCTCTGTTTACTCATTGTCCCTACTACCTTGTTTATAGAGATTATATCATATTGTTTGGAATATATATGTCCTTTAGTAGATTTCAATATGAACTACTAGTACATACTCCAAACACTGATGTATATAGACGTATTTCAGAGTGTAGATTCACTCATTTTGCTCCGTATGTAGCACTCTCCCTCGCCCCTCGACCCTCGCCCACGTGGCGGACGTGCAGCAATTCATTCGGTCTCATATAGCTAGAACAATATATACTGCACTACCATTATTGCTCGACTTCCTGAAGAGGCGAAGAGCCAATCGCAAGGTCAATATTTTGGAGATGCCAAGCGCAAGGTTATAGGAGAACGAGTAGTAGGTGCCGCGTCATTTATAAATAAAGTTTTTTTTCTTCAGTGGCACGTACGCAATATGATAGGTTCATATGGAGAGAAAAGGAAACCGCTCGACTATATACATAGTCAGGACAGGCCAGCCTGCACGGTTGCTTGCTGGGGTTGCTCTCTTCACACTCTCTCGGTAGATGCACATGGTGCTGGTGTGTCCACTGTCCCGTGCAACTCATTAGCTGTTGTTAATCTAAGGCCCTGTTTGGTTAAAAACTCCCTAGTCCCTACCTGCTGGGTTCCAGGGACTAAACATGGACTAGAGGTTATTAAATGACATGCTAAAAGACCATGTTACCCTAGTAATGAACTAATAGAGACAAGGTGCGATGCGTGATAGGTGCAACTGTTGGAAAATAGTCCCAAAAAGAATCCCTAGGGGTCTTTTTTCTTAAGTCCCAAATGCCCACTTTTAGTCCCTAAAAGTCCCTCCTCTTTGGTTTAGATGGGACTGACACGGAGTTTTTTTAGTCCCTACACCAAAATGTCCCTGTAAACAAACACCCTCTAATAATGCCGCTGGAAAATTGATGCAACGCCACAGTTAAAAGCAAGTTACATGTTTAACGAATTTTATTGTTAATATAATCTCTATGTTAATATTAATCAATGCCACCATTTGAGAAATGCTACTGTCTTGCTTTCTTTCCCATTTAGATAAGGTAGATGCTTCTTTTTGTTGGCTTATATGTCATCCACCGTTATTGTGCACTAATTGTTTCCTCTGCACCTCTGTGTAAACAAGGTTATCTGCTTCACCTCGTTGCCATTGTGACCTTTTGTTGCACTGCACAAAACACTTTTGTTTTAAGAGTGTTTTGTGCAGTTCAACCAAAATGTCACACCGACAATGTTGCTTGATTGCTTGATCTTAGTGGAACTGCACAAGAGGAGATCTTACTTCCTATCCGTTAAGGTGAATTTGGTTCAGATCTTCTTCTTGTGAGTTGTTTGAATTCCGCATCATGAGAGGTCAGTGCTAGCCTTCTTTCACATGATTCTGCAGTGTGCATTCATATGTTGTGCTACTTGTACGATAATGTTGCTTGATTTTAGTGAACTGCACAAATGGAGACAAGACTTCCAATCTGTATGTGCACCGTAATATCCCATTGAGGTAAGATAAGGATATTTCACAACTGCTGGCCTGTATTTTGCCACTTTCATCAGAAAATTAAGTTTAGTACTATACTTGTGCTCCCTAATTGACATGCCAAATCTTACATTGAAGGCGAAGCTTGTTTGTTATTGAACCAAGTGATGAAGGGGAAGAACAAGGGGAAGAAAAACAAAAATCAACTCCCGGTGCTGTAATGAAGCACTGGAACTATGATGACACAAGTAATGATATAGTTTTGCATCTTAATTTATTGCTATGGCTGGAACGAGCAATTGTTTTTCCACTGATTTGATGCCACTCTTAATGTAATATGTAATTATCTCTACTTGTGCAAACAGGGATCTTCTTTGAAGATACCATATATTTTAGTGGAACTGCACAAGAAGATGTTGGAAACATTAAACTAATCGAGGAGTATATAGTAAGCATGGCCACCACCATAGGTTGCAACAGATGGTTCCGGAGAATTGCTTCATCTGTATGCTCTACACAATAAGCCTCCTGACAAAGGTTGGTACTCGCCCACTGATTTCATCCATATGATTGAGCTTTGTCATCTCTATCGGTGTTGTGCTACTGTTTAGATACTGTCATGAAAAAGTGGTATTGTCCTTGAGAAGTGCTTCATCTCTGCTGTTTTAAATATTTCCTTTCCTTTTTCGAGCAAACAGTGATGCTAGCATTTAGTAGTCCTCTTGTCTTTGCACAACAAGATCATCTTCCTCTGAAGAATAATATGGAGTATGTGAAGTGACTAGTTCCTATTATGCCAGGATGAAGAAGCCCTGTCTATCTTATCATCAGAAGGAGCAGTTGAAGGATGGTTACATTACTCCCCACAAGACCAAACTAACTTGAGCTCAGAAGGACTGACAAAATCTCCATTTTTTGCTGTGATGCGTGAGTACAATGTTGTTCTAGGATTCTTTCTGGTGAGTTCCATTTTTCTAAAAGTGTGCTCTACATGGACCATGTATGTGCCTGTTGAAACTGTCAATTCATAGTATAGTTTGCTCTATACTAATCACTTTTTGTATTTGTGCAAACAGGGGTGCTCAGCTTGATTTCAATGGGAACTGCACAAAATGTTCATGAATACATCGAATCATTCATTTCCACCACAAGAAATGCGGTGTCCGATAAGTTCAAGGCGTTGCAACATATAAGGGCGAAATCATACAAGCTACGCGCGAATTTGGTTGATTTTGGTGGAACTGCACAAAAAGAACAAGCTGGTTTATTTAGCACGAGGTGCCATGTCAATGTCCGAACTGATGGCAAACCCTGCCCATTCCACAATCGTAGGCATTTGATATTTTGGAATGGGACAACCTTGTCAAATTTTGCTCATTGATTTTAGCAAGACATGCATTTGATATTTTCGAATGGGACACCCTTGCTGTCAGAAGTGTCGATCAATTTTTTCTTTATTCTTTAGTTGTGAAGTAAATATTGCCTCTGACATGTGAGTCGCTGAGATGCATAATCATCGATTGTTTTGAATGTTCTCTATGAATTGCCAGGCCTGTGTGTTTGATTGCAATGTACAGAAATGCTAAAAACCTGCTCAAACTCTTTGTACTCCTTCTATTCCTTTTTACTTCACACATTGTGAAAGTCCATACTTTTTTGTATAAGATTGGTCAAAGTAGAGATACTTTGACTGCAGACAAGACTTGTATGCAGACTAGAAAGGACCGGAGGGAGTACATGTGAAACTGCTGCAAACGAGGTGATCACCCTGGGAATAATGCTAGTACATATTGTTTTGCATGTTCATCCAATGCCATTGATACAGGAATTCGAACTAATCAAAATAAATTCATTCATACACGGTCGGATTTCATATAAACATGCCAGATTTCATTACATTTCATACATTCTTCAACTAAAAGGGGTGCACTGGAGGTATAATTAATTAACCAAAGCTACCCACCTGTGTCCCGCTGAGCCGAACAGAAGCTTCAGTGACTTAACTGCAGGTGCAGTTGCGTAACTGACATGTGGCCTGTTGGGACCACGTGTTAGTCAGCCAGCTGCACCAGCAGTTAAGTAGAAGCAGCGTTATTCTCCAGCAGAACTCCCCAACTCCACGTCGCCGCTAAGAAGCTAACCGGCCGTCAATGGTCAACCCGCCTAGCTTGGTTTCAAGAGGAGGGTAGCAGCAATGGCCTTACTTGGACCCGAGCGGTGGCGACCTACCGTGTTCTACTCTTCCTCGTTTTCTGTGTGGCGCGACCTCGTTGGCAGCGGGGCGGGGCCTCGGTGGAGCCGGCGATGTCCTCTGTCTCGTTGCCGGCGTGCGGCGCCTCAACGGAGCGGTGGAAATCCTCCCCCGTGTTGCCGGCAGGGTGGGGCCTCGGCTGAGTCGGCGATGTCCTCTGCCTCGTTGTTGGCGGGGCGGGGCGGGGCCTCGGCAGAGCCGGTGGTGTCCTCTGCCTCGTTGTTGGCGCCGTGGGGCCTCGGTGGAGCAGGGCCTCATCGACGCAAGCAGAGCGGGGACTCGTCGGAGTCGGCATTGTCCTCTGCCTCATCCTCGGTCTCGTCAAACAGCACCTCGTCCGCTTCATCGCCCTCTTTGTAGGCGGCCACAGCCTCCTCCACCCGCATGCGGTACCTCCAGCGCTCGAGGCGGCCCTCCCGGGCGGACCTGTACGAGTCGAGCAATGCCTCCTGCTGCGCTCGCTCCGCGGCGATCTGCTCCTACACCTGCAGGTGCTCCTGGAGGAGATGGTGGTTGTAGGCGGCGTTGGCCTGCGCCTCCCGGAACTGCTCCTCACGCTTCTGCCTCACACTGTCCATGTATTGGGCATAGGCCTTGCCACTGGTCATGGTGTAATGCACCAGCGAGAATGGCGTGGAGGAGGGGGTTGGCACCGGATCGTCGACTACCATGTTCTCCATTGGGACGTCTTCGTCCTCCGGCTGCCTTCTGGCTTGGTCCGTCGTACGCCAGTCCCGAGGCTGCCATCTCCTTGTGGTCCGTCGTCCGCCCGTCCCGAAGAGCGCTGGAGCGCGAGGAAGCACGGTGGGCAGTAGTGGTGTGGACTGGAGAAAGGGAACATATGCGGATGACTGCGGCTATGGCCGGCACAGCAGGGATGGACGTGTGGCACCGGAGTAGCCGCCTCGGCAACCGTGTATCATTAATGTGGGCGGCAGATGGACGACGGACGGCACTTGTGTCGTTTGAAGGCGGAGCAATCGCCTGCACCGGGAAGCGGGGCGGGCGGCGCTGACTGTTTCGGGCGGAAAGCGCTCGGGCGAGGAGATGACTTTACTTGGAGAGGATGACAATGGGGACCCGCCAGGTCCATAGCGTCATGTACGCAAATGCCTCCTTATTATATATATATATATGTATAAAACTATACTCCCTCCGTCTAGGTGAATAAGTCGTATTAGAAGGTGCATCAAGACCTAGGTGCAAGTAGATTGGTGGAAAAGAAGAATATTTCTCTCTTCTAAACACAACATTTAATCACAGCAGTTAAGAGGATGCCTTATTAGCTACCCATGCAGGCCATCGTAATTCATAGCATGCAAAGCGCTTTTATTTCTTGCCTAATAACCGCATGGACATGTTGCATGCATTGGTCCTTGCCCGAGCAAAAAAAAGGAGGAAAGGGGTTTCCACGGGAGACAAGAGGCAGAGGTGGAAGCGCTCGCTGGAGTTATTTATTTTGCTTCCCCCTGGTTTCCTGACATCACGGTCCCACACCATTGTCAACCTATGTAGTACTAGTCAATAAATGAGAGAATTGCACAAGAAGCGGCCGACAGCTGGGACCAAGCAGCTCGAGCAGTATTTGTGTTTTTGAGGTGTGAGCACTGCAGAGTTTTTCGATGTTTAGCCCAGATATTAATTTTTCTCCTCTGAACAACAACGAAAACATCGCTACAGGTATTAACTGGGCGGGTTGTGGCCCGTCTAGCCCAGGCCAGATATCCAGCCCAGATATTAATTTTTTTCAAGCTGAAAATGGCTAGCCCAGCTATACAATTTTTTTAGGAATACCCAGGCAAGGTCAATTTGTTATTCTCCGCCCCGCTGGGCTGCAAATCTTTCCTAGGAGGGATGACTTAGGCTTAACAAGAAAATGGGCTTTAAGAAATAATAAATGGGATGTAATTATAAATGGGCAGTAACTATAAAAATGCACCAAACACGTGATTACTTTATAAAATATTATTTTTGGATATTGAAAATTTTAATTTCATTAATTGTTGCGAGCGCAATGTTTCGTTGGATTTTTACATAATATAAATTTATATTGAAATTGTATTTAATCTGACTAGAAATTTCGGGATAAAAATATTTCGGATCCCATCAAAATGTGGGAAATTTTGTTGAATTCTGTTTTGAACGGTTGGTTGAAATAGGATGTACTTTTAACAAACTGTAAATGGATTGTAGTAAATTCCATTAGAATTCAAAAATGGGCTACATATTCTTACAAATCTCAAATGGGCTATAAGTTCTCTGCCACACACTTCTGGCCTTACTAAGTTGACGCGTCCCCTAAAAAAACAGGGTTGACGCATATGTAAGGCTTTGTCAACTTATAGTCAACACACAGTTCTAGCAGCAGTGGCCGTTGGATGCCCATCCAACGGATGCCGTGCTTCTTCTTCAATCTCGGATATTCTAGCTTCACCCGCCCATAAAATGATTCCTCCCCCTGACATCTAGGGCGCACCATTTTGGAAGCTGACCTGTGGGCCTACTAAGTTGAAGTACCAAGGACTTTGTCAACTTAGTCAATAAAACGATTCTAGCTGCAGTGACCGTACGATGTCCATCCAACGGCCGTAGTGCTTCTTCAACCTCTGTTCTTCTTGCTCCAGCCGCCCAAAGCAGCGTCGGTCGTGCCGCCTGCTCCTGCTTCCCGTGGCTCGTTGTGCTGCCGTGGAGGCCTCACCGCCCCTACTATTCCCACCGCTGTCCAGGCCCTACCGCGATGGCTGCCTCACACCGCAGCCGAACGAGTGAACCCTCATACTCCTCTCCGCGTGGGCATCCATTGCCGCGTCTTCACCGGCTCCGCGTCGTCCCCTTCCTAGGCCTCGCCGTCGTCCACCACCCTGGCGCTCTCGGCGCAGCGTGGTCAACGTGGAAGGAACGACTTCCACCGGACGTGCACTGTACATGGAGAGGCTGACAGTTGGGTCCATGGCGGCAGCAAGGAAGTGCCTCCTTATTACGCGGAAAATAATGATTCCTCCACCTGACAGCAGGGACCCACTGGACGGGCCACCAGTATTTTGCGAAAAAAATCGTTTCCCCCTGACTGCTGGGACCCACCGGACGGGCCACCGTATTTCACGAAAAAAATGTTCCCCCCGCTGTCAGCTCGGACACACCAGAAGTGCCTCCTTATTACGCACAAAAAATGAATACTCCCCCGGCTAGCTGGGACCCACCTTGCTGGGAGGCTGACTTGTGGGCCTACTAAGTTGACGGGGACGAAGGGCTTTGTCAACTTAGTCAATATGAACGATTCTAGCTCCAGTGACCGTACGATGTCCATCCAATGGCCGTAGTGCTTCTTCAACCTCTGGTCTTCTTGCTCATCCGCCCAAAGCAGCGCCGGTCATGCCGCATGCTCCTGCCTCCCATGGCCGGCTGTCCTGCCGTAGAGGCCTCACCGCCCCCAACTATTCCCACCGCTGGCTAGGCCCTACGGCGACGGCAGCCTCACACCGCAGCCGAACTAGTGAACCCTCGTAGTCCTCTCCGCACGGGCTTCCACTGCTGTGTCGTCCCCTTCCTAGGCCTCGCTGTCGTCCACCGCCATGGTGCTCTCCGTGCGGCCTGGTCAACGTGGTCAAGGAACGACTTCCATCGGAAGAGTACTATACGTGGAGAGGCTGACAGCTGGGTCCACGGCCACATCCCAGTTTTTTTTTGTGATTTGCCAAGTAAGTCACTTGGTCAGGCCTGTTGGGCTGCAAATCTTTCAAGATGAGGAGAGCTTTCATTCGGCTGGCTGAGAAAATGGCCCATAGTAATGAGAAATGGGTTGTACATTTTTAAAACACATCAAACCGGCAATTAGTTCAAATATTCTTTTTTCATTTCAAGATTTTAAATTACATAATTTTTATGCAGTGAGAATTTGTTGATTTTATATTGATATACATTTATTTTTAAAATCAGTTTGAATGTGAGTCAAAATTTCAGGATTAAAAACAGTTCGGACCGCATCAAAATATGCAAAATTTCGTATAATTTTTTAACCGTTGCCACAATATGGGCTGTAATGCTAACAAAAAGAACATGGGCTCCAAAAAAAACCTTAAGAATTAGTAAATGGGCTGTAAATTATTAGAAATAATGGCAGATGGGTTGTATGCTGTTTTCCACAGATTTGAGGCTTTCCTAAAAATAAGGTTGACACACAAGCACTGACCGTTGGATGTCCATTCAACGGCCGTCGTGCTTCTTCAATCTCTGCTCTTCCTGCTCCAATCGCTCAAACAAGCGCCGGCGGGACTACCTGCTCCCTCCTCGCGGCCGGCTGTGCTGCCGCGCGGGCCTCACCGCCCGATCGTACTCCCATCGCTGGCCTAGCCATCCCTCTAATCACCCACACCTGCTGCTATTCTACGGTGACGGCAGACGAACCAGTAAACCCTCGTACAGTCGTACTCCCCCCACGTGGGAAACAACTGCCGAGTCTTCCCTGCCTCCGTGTCGTCCCCTTCCTAGGCCTCGCCATCGTCCACTGCCCTGGTGCTCTCGGCGCAACGTGGTCAACGTGGTCAAGGAACGACTTCCATCGGACGTGGACTATACATGGAGAGGCTGAAAGCTGGGTCCACGGCCGCAGCAAGGAAGTGCCTCCTTATTACACGGAAACTAATGATTCCTCCACCTGACAGCTGGGACCCACTGGACGGGCCACTATATTTCGCAAAAAAACGTTTCCCCCTGACTGCTGGGACCCACCAGCTACATCTTTGCACATAAGGGAGTGCGTCCGGGCAAAAAAACGATTCGCCCCCTGACTGCTGGGACCCACCAGCTACATCTTCACAGTCAAGGAAGTGCCTGACAGTCGGGACCCACCGGGTCGAAGCGTACGTAGCGTTGTCATTTTGGTCGCGAACGTGTACGTACATACTGGTCGATGTAGAGGCGCGCACGTGTCGTAGTAGAGGCACACACATAGCATGTACACGTACGTACAGCGGCCAGGGTGCAAGAAAGAAAATACGGCCACATATGTGTACATATGGGCGGGGTCTCGAACGCCTACTCGCGCATACGTACGGCCAGGGCTCGTGTACATGGCTGGGTCGGAACGGAGAAACAGCGTCGTCATCATGTACATGTGGAGGCAACGGAATGCGTAGTGTTCATGGGGAGGCAACGGAATTCGTCGTGTTCATAGGGAGGCAACGGAACGCGTGGGAGCCAACCGGCTGGGTCAGAACGGAATACGTGGTCGTGTTCATCGGGAGGGCTTGGACAGAACAGGCGATGGAAACGAGGCCTGGCGTACCGCACAACGGAGGAAACAGACCTCCTACATTTGGAACGGAGTCCTGTTGATCGGGAGGGGTCTGGCGTACCGCAAAATGGAGGAAACGGACCTCCTACGGTCGAAACGGGGGTCCTGTTCATCAGGAGGGGTGTGTCGTACCGCAAAACGGATGAAACGGACTTGTGTTGGAGTGCTACGGTCGAAACAGGGGTCCTGTTCATTAGGAGGGGTGTGGCGTACCGCAAAACGGGACTCCACGAGATACTGTTCATCTCCACCGTCGACCCCCTCCAGCCTCCACGAGCTACTGTTCATCCACCGTCGACCTCCTCCAGCCTCCACCTGCGACTATTAATCCACAAGCTCCTATTCATCCAGCCACCACCGCACGCTACTCCACCGGCTACTGTTCAACCGGCCCTCTCCACGGGCTCCTGTTCAACCACCCCTCCAAGGGCTACTGTTCATCCTACCCTCCACCGTCTACTGTTCATCCTGCCCTCCATGGGGTGGTCCTGTTCATCCAGCCCTCCATGGGGTGGGCCTGTTCATCCAGCCCTCCACGGGGTCCTATTCATCCACCCCCAACCGGCTTGATCGATCGGGGTCCTGTTCATCCAGAGGCAACACCACAGGGTCCTATTCATCCACCCACACAGGGAACTGTTCACCCAACCCCCCCGGCAACGCTCACTGTTCATCCAGAGGCAGCATCGATCGGCTTCAGTTAGCAGCAGTAGCGAAGGAATCGTTCGATCAGGTTCAGTTAACAGCCATCGATCGATCGCTCAGGTTCAGTAACGCGTAGCCTGCAGTGCAATCGCTCGGGTTCAGTTAGAGCCCAACGCCTCGCTCGGGTTCAGTTAGAGCCAACACCTTGCACACACGCGCATACGTGTACGAGAGAAACGCGCATCGCTCGGCCTCGGACCTCCCACCGTAACCGGGAACACCCCGAAATTTTCCTCGCCCTCACTTCTACCATGGTTTTTTCCATCATGGACGGACCAAAGAATGTCATGCAGCTGCGTCTCCGGCCCGCCCAGGACGAAAAGCCCATTTTCTGTCTTGATTTTTTGTCATAGAAGTAGGAGCTCACCACATCTATGATGATACCGGGTTTTTTCACATTTATCGTCATAGAAGTGTCATATGTATGTCAGAAAAAAAATTCGTTCGACCCAAAATGTCACAGATGTGTCTTTTTTTTGTAGTGATCCTAAGGCAGCCGCTTGCGCGCTAAAGGGGACCTCTTGAGCATCGTGCCTCAGGAGCTCTTACTGGACCTCGGGCCGCTCACTTCCTGGCCTTGACCACGGCACGCGACCTGGCATACCAGCGACGGCTGCAGCCTCCCTGGGGACCGGGACCTGTCAGCGTAGAGCACCAATTTGCCGCAGGATTGGAAAGGGGAGGCCGAGCCTCGGCAGGATATGCGCACGCAAATCTTCATAATGAGGGCTATGTTCACAAAATGCATTACAGACGCTTTACACGCCCCCACGGGGTTCATTTCTTGATTCCTCGCAGGGAACAAAAGGGAAGGAATTCCTAAGAGTTCTATCTACACGCATCAGATGTCGCCGACGCCATCATCAACAGTGGGCCAAGTGAGGACGGTGCCAACCCCATCCAGATCAGCGGCGACGGCGGCTGGACGCCGCAGCCCTGCTCCGGGCTCGGCGGGATCTCAGAGGCACGTAGCTGTCGTCGCTCGTCTCCAGAGACTCCACGAGCTCGGGAGAGTCGCTGGACCACCAGGAGGCACCGTTGTCGCTGGAGGAGCTGCACGCGAGGCCTACGGCGGGCCGAGCGCCCGCTGCACGTCGTCCTGACGACCTCCTTCAGGGAAGCACTCCAGGCGGCGGCCTTCCTAGTCGAATACCGTGAAGAACAGCATGGAGGCGCCATCGTACTTGAAGTGGATCGCGAGGGTGTCCTCCGCGCGGCATACTCGGGCAATCTCGCCCCAGCCTCGGGTCATGAAGATCTTCCCGGAGGCACCAGCACCAATCTCCGCTCCAGTCGCTGGGGCGTCGCAGTCGGCGTGTTGCAGCCAAAGCTCGTGAAGGCCCCTTGGTGGCATCTCGGCGGTGAAGAACTGCGGGAGGCCAATCCTAGTGCTCCGGGGCATCACCGCCCACAACACAAACTCGCGCGAGGACTCTGTAGCGTGGACCCCTGGGGCGAAGGCGTGCGCCTCGGCGACCACGGCCCTGGCGTGGGCGGTACCGCTCACCGCTCCTCCCTCCGGAATCGTTGGCGTGAGCATTCAGGGGAAATGGGTACCCAGGAGGCGGCCTTTCGTACCAAGGCCGCGACACCATCGGCCTCGCGACTATCTCATGGTGATGAGACCTCATCTTCTTCGGCGGGGACAGCTCGGGCTCGTTGAGGGGAGCCTTGCCCTTCTCAGCGGCCGAGAACCTCCGGATCGGGCGCCATGTCTGCACAAGCAAGGAGTGGAGCTTGGAAGGAGAAGAAGCGGGAGAGGCAGAGGAAAGATGGGCAACGGGGGCTCCACCCCCCTCCCATTTATACTAGGAGAAGGCCAACCAGCAACCCCCACGATCGCAGGTAATGATGGTTTTCCTTGCATGTCGCTGGGACTTGTCAAGTCGAGCAGTTGCCGAGGCAGCATGGGGAAGCGGAGATGCCCATGTCCAATCAACCGCCACGCGTCGACCGACGCCGCAGGCTATTGGGGCCCGCGGCGCTCCGCACTTGACCTTTGGCTTCGCCTCGAAGCTAAGCCCGAGCGCGCCTTGAACCCGGGGGCTACTGTCGGTGTTCTACGAACGGGGGTCCCCAGACTTGCCTGCCTGCGGCCCACGATGTGGCTTTGCTAGCAGGCCTGTACGGCCCATCTTCAACAACAAGGCATTCAAGACCCTCGCAAGGGGCCAAGCCTCGCGATGCGGACGATGCAAGACCTCCTCGGGAGCGGCCTCGCCAGGCAGGCTCGCAAGGGGCAGAGAGTTCAAGGCCAGGCAAACCTCGCAAGGTTCTCGTGACATGAGCCATGAAGATCGAGACCAGGCGGGCGCCAGCGTGCGCAACGTCCTTCTTTCCTCTTTGGTGCTAAGGGGGCAAGTGCAGGCGCGGAGTACCGAGGCATCAAGCAAAGGTTTCCACATCGGTGCAACAATACCAAGACCAGAAGGACGGCAAGACGGAGGTCACCATGGAGCCCAAGACGGAGTCACCACTAGAACCTTTTGCAGGCAAAGCCCACTTTTGTCTGGATAAGCTGTACTAGCTGTCCCCTTTCAAATTGGACGTTGTTGGCTCCCTTCCCGCTCAATATTTGGGGAGAGGACCAGGGCCTCTATAAATAGGACTAGCCACCACCGTAGAGGGGGAGATCTCATCTTAGACCGGAGACGGGATTTTCCGCTCTGTCGGTGTTCTGGAAACCGGCCCCCCCACCCTTGCCCGCCTGCGGCCCGCGGCGTGGCTGGGCCAGCAGGCCGTACAGCCCATCATCACCAACAAAGCACCCAAGACCCTCGCGAGGCGGACGATGCAAGGCCCCCTCAGGAGTGGCCTAGCCAGGCAGGCTCACGAGGAACGGTGATATCAAGGCGGGGCAAACCTCACGAGGCCCTCGTGACGTGAGCCATGAAGCACGACACCAAGCGGGCGCCAGCGCACGCAGCGTCCTTGTTTCCTCTTTGGTGCTAGGGAGGCCAGCGCAGGCGAAGAGTACCGAGGCATCAGGCAAAGGTTGCCATTTCGGTGCAACGGGACCAAGGCTAGAATGACGGCAAGACGAAGGTCATCGTGGAGCCCAAGACGGCGTCACCACCAGAGCTTTTCGCAGGCGAAGACCACTTTTGTCAGGATAGCTTGTACTAGTTGTCCCCCTTCAAATTAGCCCGTCATTGTTGGCTCCCTTCCTGCTCGATATTTGGGAAGAGGACAAGGGCCAATATAAATAGGACTTGCCACCACCTTAGTAAGGGACGGATCATTCGGACCATCCTCACACACACACAAGCTCACTGAGCTCAAGAACACCTCAACCTCAGGAGGCTGTTCTTCCCTTGTACTGTTCATCATCAGCCCTAGAGGCAATCCACCACCACCACACTGGAGTAGGGTATTACACCACAACGGTGGCCCGAACCGGTATAAACCTCGTTTCTTTCTGTGTTGCGAGTTCGTCGAGTTCATCCGCGAGATCTAGCAAGCTAGGGCGTAGATTGGTAGGAAGGAAAGACTTCGCGCGCACCCCAGTGTTCGAACCTTAAGGGTTTGCTGGAACCCCACATCCGACATTTGGCGCGCCAGGTAGAGGTGCGACGTAGCTTCCCTTCCATCCGTTCGTTGCTCGGTAGCTCTGTCCTCTCCATGGCGGATGAACGCCGTGCTCGAGCTGAGCATCAGGCTGCCCTCATCGCCCGCGTCGCTCAGACGGCTCTCGTCGGGGGCCACATCGCTATTCTTTGTCTCCCGCCACAAACGCAGCCACCGGCACGGCGGGGAACGAGCAACAGGCGTCCTCGCTGCATCCTTTGGTGCGGCAGGACGGACGCACTGCCACTCCATCGATGACCCCTGCCGGTTCTTCATCTCACGTGCACCGCGCTCCCATGGAGGCACGGGCCACGCTCCTCGCGGTGAAAGAGTGATACGTCTCCAACGTATCTACAATTTTTTATTGCTCCGTGCTATATTATCTACTGTTTTGGACATTATTGGGCTTTATTATTTTTGGGACTAACCTATTAACCGGAGGCCTAGCCCAGAATTGTTGTTTTTTGCCTGTTTTAGGGTTTCGAAGAAAAAGAATATCAAACGGAGTCCAAACAGAATGAAACCTTCGGGAACGTGATTTTCTCATCGAATACAACTCCAGAGACATGGACCCTACGTCAAGACACGTAGCAGGAGGCCACAAGGTAAGGGGGCGCGCCTACCCCCCTAGGCATGCCCTGCACCCTCGTGGGCCCCATGTTGCTCCACCGACGTACCTCTTCCTCCTATATATACCCACGTACCCCCAAATGATCAGATACGGAGCCAAAACCCTAATTCCACCGCCATAACTTTCTGTAACCACGAGATCCCATCTAGGGGCTTGTTCCGGAGCTCCGCCAGAGGGGGCATCGATCACGGAGGGCTTCTACATCAACACCATAGCCCCTCCGATGAAGTGTGAGTAGTTTACCTCAGACCTACGGGTCCATAGTTAGTAGCTAGATGGCTTCTTCTCTCTTTTTGGATCTCAATACAATGTTCTCCCCCTCTCTTGTGGAGATCTATTCGATGTAATCTTCTTTTTGCGGTGTGTTTGTTGAGACCGATGAATTGTGGATTTATGATCAAGTCTATTATGAATAATATTTGAATCTTCTCTGAATTCTTTTATGTATGATTGGTTATCTTTGCAAGTCTCTTCGAATTATCGGTTTGGTTTGGCCTACTAGATTGATCTTTCTTGCAATGGGAGAAGTGATTAGCTTTGGGTTCAATCTTGCGGTGTCCTTTCCCAGTGACAATAAGGGTAGCAAGGCACGTATTGTATTGTTGCCATCGAGGATAACAAGATGGGGTTTCCTTCATATTGCATGAGTCTATCTCTCTACATCATGTCATCTTGCTTAAGGCATTACTCTATTTTTAACTTAATACTCTAGATGCATGCTGGATAGCGGTCGATGAGTGGAGTAATAGTAGTAGATGCAGGCAGGAGTCAGTCTACTTGTCTCGGATGTGATGCCTATATACATGATCATACCTAGATATTCTCATAACTATGCTAAATTCAGTCAATTGCTCAACAGTAATTTGTTCACCCACCGTAGAATACTTATGCTTTCGAGAGAAGCCACTAGTGAAACCTATGGCCCCCGGGTCTATCTTTATCATATCAATCTCCTACTACTTAGTTATTTACTTTTTTATTTTCTTTGCCTTTATTTTACTTTGCATCTTTATCATAAAAATACCAAAAATATTATCTTATCATATCTATCAGATCTCACTCTCGTAAGTGGCCCTATAGGGATTGACAACCCCTATTTGCCTTGGTTGCGAGGATTTATTTGTTTTTTGCTGGTGCGAGGGACTCACGCGTAGCCTCCTACTGGATTGATACCTTGGTTCTCAAAAACTGAGGGAAATACTTACGCTACTTTGCTGCATCATCCCTTCCTCTTCGGGGAAAACCAATGCAGTGCTAAAAGAGGTAGCAAGAAGGATTTCTGGCGCCGTTGCTGGGGAGGTCTATGCAAAAGTCAACCTACCAGGTACCCATCACATACCCTTATCTCCCGCATTACATTATTTGCCATTTGCCTCTTGTTTTCCTCTCCCCCCACTTCACCCTTTCCGTTTTATTTGCCCTCTCTCTCTCCATCCTCCCTCTATTTGCCTCTTTTTGTCCGCTTGCTTTTTGTTTGCTTGTGTGTTAGTTTGCTTGCTTGTCGCAATGGCTCAAGATAATACTAAATTGTGTGACTTCACCAATACCAACAACAATGATTTTATTAGCACTCCATGTCGGTGTCAAAACCGGCGGATATCGGGTAGGGGGTCCCGAACTGTGCATCTAGGCGGATGGTAACAGGAGGCAGGGGACACGATGTTTTACCCAGGTTCGGGCCCTCTTGATGGAGGTCAAACCCTATGTCCTGCTTGATTAATATTGATGATATGGGTAGTACAAGAGTAGATCTACCACGAGATCAGAGAGGCTAAACCCTAGAAGCTAGCCTATGGTATGATTGTTGTCCGTCCTACGGACTAAAACCCTCCGGTTTATATAGACACCCGAGAGGGCTAGGGTTATGCAGAGTCGGTTACAATGGTAGGAGATCTACATACCCGTATCGCCAAGCTTGCCTTCCACGCCAAGGAAAGTCCCTTCCAGACACGGGACGAAGTCTTCAATCTTGTATCTTCATAGTCCAGAAGTTCGGCCGAAGGTATAGTCCGGCTATCCGGACACCCCCTAATCCAGGACTCCCTCAGTAGCCCCTGAACCAGGCTTCAATGACGATGAGTCCGGCTCGCAGATTGTCTTCGGCATTGCAAGGCGGGTTCCTCCTCCAAGTACTTCGTAGAAGATTTTTAACACAAAGGTAGTGTCCGGCTCTGCAAAATAAGTTTCCACATATTGCCATAGAGAGAATAATATTTACACAAATCTATTCTGCTGACGTATTCCATAGCGCGACATCACACCGCGGCCAAGTCTTTATTCGAATCGTTTTACTGCCCCACCTCAGCGCGTTTAGCGAGGCGGTTTCCTTGGCACATCTTGTCAAAGCAGAGATCGTGTCCCCTTATTCCGGGATTCTCATCAATATGGGCATGGGTAACCCAACCGTTCCCGTTGGTATGTTTTCTCGATCAAAGGCGAGTCCCAAACGGTCACGGGGAGGGCCCTTGGTATTCAACCTCTTATAAAGAGACCAAGGCCTTACTTCTTTCTCTCAATCTCAAACGAGTTCACCCTTCGCCTTGAGTTCCAACACCCAAGGCTCCAGATTTCAGGCGCTTCGGACCTTCGACAATGTCCGGTTCCGACCTTCGAGGCCGATGGATGCCCTCCTCCGTCACGGAGGAGGACGTGCTAAAGTTGAGAGAGGCCAGGTTCTTTACCGGCGAAATCTCGCATAGGCTGCCTGCTCAAGGGCAGGTCATTCCCACTCCCAAGCCTGGTGAGAGTGTGGTGTTCATGTCTCACTTCCTTCGGGGGCTAGGCTTCCCGACGGATCCCTTCGTGAGGGGGCTCATGTTTTATTATGGGCTGGAATTTCATGACTTAGCTTCGGAGTCCATCCTCCATATTTCCTTATTCATCGTTGTGGGTGAAGCCGTCCTCCGTATTACTCCTCACTTCGGACGATGGCTCAAGACCTTCAAAGTAGAGCCGAATATGATCGAGGGACGGCACGCGGAGTGCGGAGGTGCTTTTATAAGCAAGAATGCTGGTGCTCCATGGCCCAATGGCTCTTTTCAAGGGGAGTCCACCTTATGGCAACGAGAGTGGTTTTATATCACAGCTCCCAGGAGCGCCAAGTGGGTGGCGCTGCCTGCTTTCCGCTCGGGTCCCCTGCCACGACTGGCGTCATGGGTCAATAAGGGTCTGGACTGGGGGCCGACAAAGGACGTGCCCCTGTTGCAGGGCCGCACCCGAGATCTCCTAGAAAGAGACATCAGTCTAGTTGTGGTGACGCAGGTTATGTTAATTCGCCGAGTTCTGCCCTGCAAACGTCGCCCCCTCCGCCTGTGGGAGTTCAACCTGGAGGGACCACGAGTTCTCCAACATTTTCTTGGCATGACGCCCGTGGAGATGTACAAATTGTTCTTCGGACCACAAGTAGTGTGTCCGGATTCTACGGAGGACGCAGCTCTGAGCTGCAATCGTCCGGATACTCAAGTAAGTAGCCTTGTGCCCGGACTCGCTATCTGTATATTTATCATAAAATTGCCCCTAAAAGAGTTGTCCTTTAAACAGGAGTGGGTAGCGAAAGCAAAGCTAATCAGGTGTCCGGCCCCCCTCCCCGAGACCATGCCGGGTCCCGTGCTAGTCAGGATGTTGGAGGTTGTGCCTTCAAAGGAAAGCGAGGAAGGGGACAAGGAAGCTACAGCCTCCTCAAAGGAGGTTGTCCGGAAGGGAGGAATCAAAAATTCCTCTCCTCAGGGAAAGAATAGGACCGCCTCTGAAGACCCGGAGACCATGGCCTCAAAGTGGGGGAAGAAATCTTCGCCAGAGGGTCCTGTGCTGGGGGATACTTCGGTCGAATTATGCCCTCAAGGGGATCAGCCCTCTACCGAGCCGTAAGTAGAGAGGAGTTTTCTTTTGAAGAAATGAGAGGAATCCTTGCTTTGTATCTGAGAAAAGTAATCGAAAATTTACCTTGTAGCTCGGACCTTAGCCCTTCTCAGCAGAGCTCGTCTTCGGGGGATCTTCTTTCGGAGATGATGGAGAGCGGAAAGCCTCCCCCGTCGTACCACCTTGCGAGGCGGGCGATCCTGAGGTATCGTCGCTCAGGGTTTCTCCAAATCCGGCAGGGCCGGAAGGCAGTCATATGGCCCCCCAAAGCCCTCCGCGTCCGGCCTTCGAAAGGGGCCATCGGACGAGTCCGACGCCGTCTGGTGCGTGGTCGGAGGGGCTGAAGGATCTGCTAGGGAGAGCATCTATCTCAGAGGAGCACCATGCCTTGATGGGTACGGTGATTGAGAGGATTTCATCCGCGGAGAGCGGATTGCATGAGGCCGTCAGGAGTTTGCTGACAGGTTTTGAGGTACACGAAATAATGTACCCTTTTTGGACAGTTACGCATAAATAAGATGCGCCCTGTGTAGATAGTAGCCCCTGAGACTCTGCGCATTGTCAAAAGTGACGGCACGCAGAGGATCATAATCTCAGGTCTAATATGCTGCCTTCATACGTAGGTGGCGAAGTGTTCGGTGTCAAGCCGAACTGATGAATTTGCCGAGCTAAAGCGGCAACTTGACGTGGCAGGTGCCGACATCGCGCTTGTCAACAAGCGGCTTGACGAGGCCCAAGATATGTAATTCCTCCGGCGGCACCTGGTAAGAGGAGCTTTATGCCATTATCTTACAATGTGTGCGCTTGATGCAGATGCTGCTACTGCCAAGGAGAATCTTTGGGCGGAACTTGCCCGAGCCAAGGAGCAAGCCAGGAAAAGTGATGCGGCTGCCGGAAAGGCAATTGAAGAGCTGAAAGCCGAATAGGCTGCTCACTGCCAAAGCAAGAAGGAAATGGCCGAGATGGCCGTGAAGCTGCAGAACGCTGCTGACCGTTGCAAGCTTCTTGAAAAAGAAGATCGGGCGGAACAGACGGACCTGGAGAAGGTCGTTTCCGATGCCAAGGATGCTCGCTCTGCAATGAGAGCTATGAAGGAGGAGCTGCGTCAGGCTGGAGAGATCGCGGCTGGAAAGCCCTTCATGCTACGGAGGAAGTTCTGTGATCCTAAACATCCTCCGTTAGACCAGATGTGGAGTACAGCGGACCCCTATCTGGATTTGGCAGCGAGTGCCGCGGATGCGGCCGAACACTTCCAAGATCAAGAAGATCGCGAAGTGGAAAAGCTCTTTTGGTCGCAGTTCCACAATCCGGAATGTCCACTGTCATTAGCCGATCGTTTGGCCGAATGGGCCGAGCTAAATAGGTTGTCCGGACTCGCCATGAAGTATGTCATGAGTCATCTGTGGCCAGAGAGGCCAGAGCCGAAAAGTTATTTCAACTTAGTGCAGCAGTTCCTTGGTGCGGCGCCGCGTATCGATGCGATGAAGAGGTCAGCGTGCATAGAGGGTGCGAGGATGGCTCTTGCCCGTGTGAAGACATACTGGGGGGAAATGGAGGCCACCGCTGTTGCATCCCCAGACTCGGATGGAAGCCGAGTACCTGCCGAGCACTATTTTCAGGAAGTTCTGCAAGGCGCTCGTTTAATAGAGACGCAGTGCTCGAAGGATACTATATTCGAATAGCATATATTATTGTAAAACAATATTTTGATAAATTGTAGAAGCTTTTTATACTTGTGCCTGCAAGTATTATAATACCTCCTGTGCGGCCGTTTAACATATATGTATATATAATCTGAAAGATGGCAGTCGTCGGCTTCAGCCCCCACGCACATAATGCCGGGGTGTTCGCAGAAGGCGCATTTTCACACTTGATCCAACGTCTTGGTCCTACAAAGGAGGTGATAGCGCAGCGAACTAGGCAATCGGACTATGATGCTTTATCACTTTCACTTAGCCATAGGAGTTTGACATTGAGGCTATTTATATAGCCCCTGGTGGCGCCTGCGCTCGCCCGAACTCAGGGCGCGTATGTGCCTGGCCGGGAAGCGGCCCTTCGTTAATGCGGAGGAATCCTAAAGATTCCAGTAAATCATCGAGTGGTTGACCAGTCTCACGCTATATCATGATAGTCAGTTTTCGGCTTTCTCTACTAAGGTGCTCGCCTGGCCGAACCGGGGCACAATCGCAGTAGTTCTCCTAGTGTCGCCTTAGCCGATAGAGCGGAACGTAAGGTAGCAAAACACAGGAGCCGGGAAAACCCAACATTTGACCAAAGACATGATTCGGAGCTGATGTATATAAGGCCAAACTCGTGATGCCGAACACTCCCTAAGGTATTCGGTCTTTATGAGGGCGGGCGAGATAACGCCCTTAGTAATAAGCCCCTAGTGTCCAGGTACGCGCAAAACTCTGACGTGGCCACATGCCAAAATGCCAGCCTCCTCCTTGGTTATACCAAGAAACCAGGGGATGTGTATCAACAAGAGACAGTAAAAAAGGTTTACGCAGGGTCTTAATCTGAAAAGAATCCTTGGAACGGGTCCCTGCTGCACGTCTGCGCCTGTGTCTCCGTTGTGCCGTATCCTGGACGGGCGTAGCACGGTGTTCATCTGTAAAAGAGAGGAACTTAGTTTAGGAAAGATCGTGCCAAACATGAGTTATCCTAAATAAACGAAGTATAAATCGAAATGGGTAAAATTCAGCTTTATTGTCTCTTGTTTTATATGCGCGGAGCCCCTGGTACAGGGGTATACGGCTATTAAGCCTTTTTCAATTGTATGTTTATGCCGGACTCGTCTAGCCCTGTCTGTGGTCTTGATGACCTGTTTAGGTGCTTTGGCTAGTGAAGCCGCTTTATTGTGGGGCTGTCAAGGCAGCCGCACTGTCTTCCGCGCGGGGGGAACACTCAATGTTTTCCCTTTAATGAGATGATGCCTCGTGGACCGGGCATCTTAAGCGTGAGAGATGCATAATGCGGTATTGCGTTAAGGCGGGCAAAAGCTTCGTGTCCCAGCAGTGCTTGATAGCTACTTGAGAATGGGGCGATGTGGAAAGTTAGCTGTTCACGACGGAAGTTATCGGGGGAGCCGAACATAACTTCTAGCCAGAGAGAACCCATGCAACGGGCATCTGGGCCTCGCATTACCCCTTGAAAGGAGGTTTTGCTATGGTGATTTTTTGTTGGGTCTATCCCCATGTTGCGGATTGTGTCCTTATATAACAGGTTTAGACCACTGCCGCCGTCCATCAGGACATTTGTCAAGTGGAGTCCGCCGATTATTGGATCTAATACCAAGGCAGTCCAGCCTGCGTTTTGGATACTTCTAGAGTAATCCTGATGGTCGAAGGTGATCGATTTTAACAACCATGGGAGAGACTCCTTTGGGATAGGCCGTATGGCGCGTATCTCTGTTGGCGCCATTCTGTTCGTCACGTGAAGTAATTTTACTGTTTTGACTTCTTATGGGAAATCCTTTTGTTTCCTGGTGCTCTGCTTGTGGGGTTCGTCGTCGTCCTCGCTTGGTGTGTTGAGCCCCTTGTGTTCGGCGTTGAGTTTGCCGGATTGCTTGAAAACCCAACAATCTCTGCGGGTATGGTTCGCAGGCTTCCCGGGAGTACTGTGTATTTGACATATCTTGTCCAAGATCTTGTTTAAGTTGGATAGCTCATCCCTGTTATCCTTGAGGGGCGGCTTTCTCTGATTCTGCCGCGAGATTTTGAATCCGGCGTTGAACGCTGTGATCTTTGGGTTGTTTCTCTTATTCCGGCGCTGGTCCTTGTTGCGTCGGGGTTTTCCGTTTCCATCCCTAACTTCGGATGTACTTGGGTCGCTGGTGCTACATCTTGCCAACCAGTTGTCCTCTCCTGCGCAAAAGTGGGTCATGAGGCTTGTTAATGCGGCCATTGTTCTTGGCTTTTCTTGGCCGAGGTGTCTAGCGAGCCATTCGTCTCGAACGTTATGCTTAAAAGCTGCTAGGGCTTCGACATCCGGACAGTCGACTATCTAATTCTTTTTAGTAAGAAATCTGTTCCAGAATTTCCGGGCTGACTCTCCGGGCTGTTGAGTTATGTGACTGAGATCGTCTGCATCCGGAGGGCAGACATAGGTCCCTTGAAAATTTTCCCGGAAAGCATCCTCAAGTTCTTCCCAACTTCCAATGGTGTTTTCGGGAGGCTTTTGAGCCAATGCCGGGCTGGCCCTTTAAGCTTGAGGGGTAAGTATTTTATGGCATGGAGGTCATCTCTTCTGGCCATGTGTATGTGGAGGATATAATCCTCAATCTAGACCCTAGGGTCTGTTGTTCCGTCGTACGCCTCTATATTTACGGGCTTGAATCCCGCTGGAAATTCATGGTCCAGCACCTCATCGGTGAAACATAGGGGGTGTGCGGCACCCCTGTATTTGGGTGTGCCGTGATGTTCGGTATTTGTTGTGTTGCATTGCTTACTAGAGCTTGCTTTCTTGGCCCGTAGATAGATCTGGCTGGGCCATCTTTTGGATGTGGATCCTTTGGTGGATCGCGTGCCGGCTTGTGTGCGTCGCCGCTTGCCGCTCCATGCTGGCCATGCGGTCGTCTATCCGACCGGGTGGCTTTCCTATTTTTTGACTGCGGGGGCTCTAAGGCCTCCTCGTCAAACTCAGGCAGTAGCTTTCGCTTTGGAAAGCTTTTTGTGCGGCGACTGCTGCCATATTTGTCTGCAGTGTTGCGTACTTTGCTCCATCTGATTCTGAGTGCATCTTCCGCAGTTTTGAGCTTCCGCTTCTGCTTTTTCAGGCTACATGCAGTAGCGACGAGCCCTTCGTAGAGGTTCTTCTGCTCCATGAGCCTATCCGGCGTAAGGTCGTCCAGACTGTTGTTTTCGCCGGGGACGGGGTGTTCGGTTTGTTTATCCAAGTTGCCTTGTTCGGACGGTTGCTCGAAGGCATGTTCGTCGTCCGCCGGCTCATCCTGCTCTATAGCTGGGTCTGTATGGCTGCTGTCTCTGTTGAGGCGGCGCTTGGAGTGGCGCTTACGTCGCCGCTTTGATTGCTTTTCGAGTGAACGATCCCTCGTTGCATCCCTGTGTTCCTCGTCGTCGCTTCCTTTGGGTGTGTCCACCATGTATACATCATGAGATGAGGTGGCTGTCCAGTGCCTTATAGGCGTTGGTTCATGTTCATCTCCTACATCGTCGTCCATACCGTCGATGTCTTCGGAGACGAAGTCGACCACGTCGTTTAAATTATCGACAGTGGCTACGAAGTGGGTGGTGGGTGGGCTTTGAATTTCTTCATCATCCGCATCCCAACCTTGCTGACCATAGTCCGGCCAGGGCTCTCCTAAAGAGAGAGACTTTAGTGAATTCAGAGTATCGCCGAAGGGCGAGTGCTGAAAGATGTCCGCGGCGGTGAACTCCATGATCGGCGCCCAATCGGGTTCGATCGGTAGGGGCGCAGAGGCCTCGGATTCTGGAGAGGAGTCCGGCTCCTTGGAGTCATGGGCTTCGCAGAGAATAGGGCTGGTGTTCGGCTCGATCGTCGTAGAGATTGCAGCCCCCGAGGCGGTGTCCAACCACCCATCCTTGATTGGCGCAGTTGGCTCCGAATTAAGGGTCGGGGCTGATGCGGGTGCGGCCTCCGGGGCACTGTTCGGCGGCAGAGCTAGATCATGCCCATCGTGACAGTGCGGCGCGCTCGGCTGCGGCCCGAATCCGTCGAAGATCAAGTCTCCGCAGAGGTCCGCTGTGTAGTTTAAACTTCCAAATCTGACCTGACGGCCAGGAGCATAGCTTTCGATCTGCTCCAGATGGCCAAGCAAATTGGCCCGCAGTGCAAAGCCACCGAATACGAAGATCTGTCCGGGGATAAAGGTCTCACCATGGATCGCATCGCTGTTAATGATCGGAGAAGCCATCGGGCCTAAAAGTGACGACACAGAGGAACTCTCAATGAAAGCACCAATGTCGGTGTCAAAACCGGCAGATCTCGGGTAGGGGGTCCCGAACTGTGCGTCTAGGCGGATGGTAACAGGAGGCAAGGGACACGATGTTTTACCCAGGTTTGGGCCCTCTTGATGGAGGTAAAACCCTACGTCCTACTTGATTAATATTGATGATATGGATAGTACAAGAGTAGATCTACCATGAGATCAGAGAGGCTAAACCCTAGAAGCTAGTCTATGGTATGATTGTTGTCCGTCCCACGGACTAAAACCGTCTAGTTTATATAGGCACCGGAGAGGGCTAGGGTTACACAGAGTCGGTTACAATGGTAGGAGATCTACATTTCCGTATTGCCAAGCTTGCCTTCCACACCAAGGAAAGTCCCTTCCGGACACGGGATGAAGTCTTCAATCTTGTATCTTCATAGTCCAGGAGTCTGGCTATCCGGACACCCCCTAATCCAGGACTCCCTCACTCTGATTGCTCCACTTACCGATGCTGAATCTTGTGAAATTAATGCTACTTTGCTGAATCTTGTTATGAAAGCTCCGTTCTCCGGCCTTCCTAGCGAAGATGTCGCTACATATCTAAATAGCTTCGTTGATTTGTGTGACATGCAAAAGAAGAAAGATGTGGATAATGATATTGTTAAATTGAAGCTATTTCCTTTTTCGCTTAGAGATCGTGCTAAAGCTTGGTTTTCGTCTTTGCCTAAAAATAGTATTGATTCATGGAATAAGTGCAAAGATGCTTTTATCTCTAAGTATTTTCCTCCTGCTAAGATTATCTCTCTTAGAAATGATATTATGAACTTTAAGCAACTTGATCATGAACATGTTGCACAAGCTTGGCAGAGAATGAAATTAATGATACGTAATTGCCCTACTCATGGTTTAAATTTATGGATGATTGTACAAAAAAATTATGCCGGATTGAATTTTGCTTCTAGAAATCTTTTAGATTCGGCTGCGGGAGGCACTTTTATGGAAATCACTTTAGGAGAAGCTACTAAACTCCTAGATAATATTATGGTTAATTATGCTCAGTGGCATACTGAAAGATCTACTAATAAAAAGGTGCATGCGATAGAAGAAATTAATGTTTTGAGTGGAAAGATGGATGAACTTATGAAATTATTTGCTAATAATAGTGTTTCTTCTGATCCTAATGATATGCCCTTGTCTACTTTGATTGAGAATAATAATGAATCTATGGATGTGAATTTTTTTGTTAGGAACAATTTTGGTAACAACGCGTATAGAGGAAATTTCAATCCTAGGCCTTATCCTAGTAATCCCTCTAATAATTATGGTAATTCTTACAACAATTCTTATGGAAATTATAATAAGATGCCCTCTGATTTTGATTCTAATATTAAAGAATTTATTACCTCGCAAAACAATTTTAATGCTATGATTGAAGAAAAATTGCTTAAGATTGATGATTTGGCTAGGAACATTGATAGAATTGCTCTTGATGTTGATTCTTTGAAACTTAGATCTATTCCACCTAAGCATGATATCAATGAGTCTCTCAAAGACATGAGAATTTCCATTGATGAGTGCAAAGAAAGAACCGCTAGGATGCGTGCTAAGAAAGATGCCTTTATAAAAGCGTGTTCTTCTAGTTCCTATGAAAATAATGATGAAGATCTAAAAGTTATTGATGTGTCCCCTATTAAATCTTTTTTTTGCAATATGAATCTTGAAAATGATGGGACTGAATATGATCCACCTTTACCTAGAAGGCGTTCCAAGAATTCTGAATCTTTGGATCTTGATGCTAAATTTGATAAGAGTGGGATTGAAGAAATTAAAACCCTAGATGTTGCTAAACCCACTATTATGGATTTCAAGGAATTTAACTATGAAAATTGCTCTTTGATTGATTGTATTTCCTTGTTGCAATCCGTTCTAAATTCTCCTCATGCTTATAGTCAAAATAAAGCATTTACTAAACATATCGTTGATACCTTGATGCAATCTTATGAAGAAAAACTTGAATTGGAAGTTTCTATCCCTAGAAACTTATATGATGAGTAGGAACCAACTATTAAAATTAAAGATCATGAATGTTATGCTTTATGTGATTTGGGTGCTAGTGTTTCCATGATTCCAAAGACTTTGTGTGATTTGTTAGGTTTCCGTGATTTTGATGATTGCTCTCTAAACTTGCACCTTGCGGATTACACTATTAAGAAACCTATGGCAAGAATTAATGATGTTCTTATTGTTGCAAATAGGAATTATGTGCCCGTAGATTTTATCATTCTTGACATAGATTGCAATCCTTCATGTCCTATTATTCTTGGTAGACCTTTCCTTAGAACGATTGGTGCAATTATTGATATGAAGGAAGGAAATATTAGATTCCAATTTCCATTAAGGAAAGGCATGGAGCACTTTCCTCGAAATAAAATTAAATTACCTTATGAATCTATTATGAGAGCCACTTATGGATTGCCTACCAAAGATGGCAATACCTACATCTATTCTTGCTTGTTATGCCTAGCTAGGGGCGTTAAACGATAGCGCTTGTTGGGAGGCAACCCAATTTTATTTTTATTCCTTGCTTTTTGCTCCTATTATTTAATAAATATTTTATCTAGCCTCTGTTTTGGTTGTGTTTATTGTGTTTAATTAGTGTTTGTGCCAAGTAGAACTGTTGGGAAGACTTGGGGAAAGTCTTGTTAAACTTGCTGTAAAAAACAGAAACTTTAGATCTCACGAGAACAGCTGTCATTTTTATTTGGATAGTGATATTTAGTTAATTCTTTTTTCAGATGATTAATAGATAAATTCCTCACGTCCAGCATTTTATTTTAGAATTTTTGGTGTTCCAGATCTTGCGCTAGCTACAGATTAATATAGACTGTTCTGTTTTTGACAGATTCTGTTTTCCTGTGTTGTTTGCTTATTTTGATGAATCTATGGCTAGTAAAATAGTTTATAAACCATATAGAAGTTGTAATACAGTAGGTATAACACCCATATAAATAAATAATGAGTTCATTACAGTACCTTGAAGTGGTCTTTTATTCTGTTTCGCTAACGGAGCTCACGAGATTTTCTACTTTAAGTTTTGTGTTGTGAAGTTTTCAAGTTTTGGGTAAAGATTTGATGGATTATGGAACAAGGAGTGGCAAGAGCCTAAGCTTGGGGATGCCCATGGCACCCCCAAGATAATCTAAGGACACCTAAAATCCAAATCTTGGGGATTCCCCGGAAGGCATCCCCTCTTTCGTCTACTTCTGTCGGTAACTTTACTTGGAGCTATATTTTTATTTACCACATGATATGTATTTTGCTTGGAGCGTCTTGTATGATTTGAGTCTTTGCTTGTTAGTTTACCACAATCATCCTTGATTTAAACACCTTTTGAGAGAGCCATACATGATTTGGAATTTGTTAGAATACTCTATGTGCTTCGCTTATATCTTTTGAGTTATATAATTTTGCTCTAGTGCTTCACTTATATCTTTTAGAGCACGGTGGTGGATTTGTTTTATAGAAACTATTGATCTCTCTTGCTTCACTTAGATTATTTTGAGAGTCTTAATAGCATGGTAATTTGCTTAAAATCCTAATATGCTTGGTATGCAAGATTAATAATAAAACTCTCTTATGAGTGTGTTGAATACTATGATAAGTTTGATACTTGATAATTGTTTTGAGATATGGAGATGGTGATATTAAAAGTCATGCTCGATGAGTAGTTGTGAATTTGAGAAATACTTGTGTTGAAGCTTGTGATTCACGTAGCATGCACGTATGGTGAACCGTTATGTGATGAAGTCAGAGCACGATTTATTTATTGATTGTCTTCCTTATGAGTGGCGGTCGAGGACGAGCGATGGTCTTTTCCTACCAATCTATCCCCCTAGGAGCATGCGCGTAGTACTTTGCTTTGATAACTTGTAGATTTTTGCAATAAGTATATGAGTTCTTTATGACTAATGTTGAGTCCATGGATTATACGCACTCTCACCCTTCCACCTTTGCTAGCCTCTCTAATACCGGGCACCTTTCGCCAGTATCATACACCCACCATATACCTTCCTCAAAACAGCCACCATACCTACCTATTATGGCATTTCCATAGCCATTCCGAGATATATTGCCATGCAACTTTCCACCGTTCCATTTATTATGACACACTCCATTGTCATATTGCTTAGCATGATCATGTAGTTGACATCGTATTTGTGGCAAAGCCACCATTCATAATTCTTTCATACATGTCACTCATGCATCATTGCATATCCCGGTACACCGCCGGAGGCATTCACATAGAGTCATATTTTGTTCTAAGTATCGAGTTGTAATTGTTGAGTTGTAAGAAAAATAAAAGTGTGATGATCATCATTATTAGAGCATTGTCCCAGTGAGGAAAGGATGATGGAGACTATGATTCCCCCACAAGTCGGGATAAGACTTCGGACGAAAAATAGATAAAAGAGGCCAAAGAAGCCCAAATAAAAAAAGAGAAAGAAAAGAGGCCATAAAAAAGAGAAAAGGATCAAATAAATAAAAATAAAAAAATGAGAGAAAAGAGAGAAGGGACAATGTTACTATCATTTTACCGCACTTGTGCTTCAAAGTAGCACCATGATCTTCATATTAGATAGTCTCTCATGTTATCACTTTCATATACTAGTGGGAATCTTTCATTATAGAACTTGGCTTGTATATTCCAATGATGGGCTTCCTCAAATTGCCCTAGGTCTTCATGAGCAAGCAAGTTGGATGCACACCCACTTAGTTTCTTTTTGAGCTTTCATATAC